>NC_092715.1:157943394-158155508 GCF_047496885.1 Scyliorhinus torazame
ATGGCCGATGTGATGCATTACCAATACATGGTTGTTACATTCTGTGAATGTATATGCTGCACAGTGCTGACTCAATTATTTTTAAAATGCAGCTCAGTTTTGAATCATCAGTACTGTATAATGTTTACAAGCCTTATATTAAAAGCAACACCCAAAGCAATTGGATTAAATTGACCATTATCTACTGGCTAATTCAATGATCAATTTGCAGGAAAGAAATTGGAATTCTCCGCTTGGTTGAACTGTACAAATTTAACGAAACATCAATGTGAAACTGCAGGAACATTAAAGAATGCCATAAAACTGTGCAAGGGAAGTAATTGAAACTTGAGCACCGTACAAACGGGACAGTACAAAATTCACTAATTTCACAAATTACTCAGTATTTGTAGGTTGCTGCCAGCTAACAACACATTCATTGACAAACAATTTAGCACACCGAGAAGTTCCATCGGGACATCTGGCAGAGCTGTTAAGTCATTTCTGCAGCAATTACGTGTGATTGGTTCTATGACAGCAGCTAGTTTTTCTGTCATTTGTTTGCTTTATTGAGTCACTTAGGACTCACTCTCAGGGACTTATTTTTGTTTTTTTGGAAGAGTCCGCAGACCATCAAAAATGACGGGTGGGACCCAGATACAGATGTCCCAGATACTATTTCCAACAAATCCAATTTCTGCTGCTGGGACCTGGACGTGATTCATATAGGAGGGAAAACTTAAACTCAGCAGGGTCATTTGAATTTAGTGCTGAGTTCAACAGATTCCATTTTCACTGTGGCAAGGGCCTTAACCTGCAGAGTGGGAGTCACAAATTGCTGGATTAGATGTAACACAGTGGTTATGGTCTGCTTCAGTGTCGTGATCAGGTTTTGGGGTTTTTTCTTAAATAAAAATATCCTGCTCTTTAAACATGAAAATGAAAAAAAGCTGAAGCTGGTAGTGAGAGCTAAAAAAAAACACCCCTTTTCTGGACTGCTTGGATTGACAGGCCAACCTGGTGTACTTTAGAAAGGAAAAAATGCATTTCAATAGAGGTCTTTGTTGACATTTCACCAAGGGCTACTATGTATTGATAAATGCTTAGTTGCAGTTTCAAAAGACACAATTATCTTCACAGGAGATGGAGTTCACAGTTTAATTGGCAGGCTAATAAAGGAATACTGCCGTCGACTTGGCTACTGAATAGAAGTCTGGCTATTTTTATAACAAATTAATCACTTGGGGAGATTTCAAAGTGTTAAATGGATTTTTTGACCCTTGGCACCAGGGTTTGATTCACATGTGAAGGTTTTTTGAATGCGAGTTTATTTTCACTATCAAGTGTTGAAGAGTGAGAGTTATAGTAATAATCTAATAATAATAATATTTTATTGTCACAAGCTAAATTTCCCTTTAGTGTCCAAAATTGCCCTTAGTGTTGGGTGGAGTTACTGGGTTATGGGGATAGGGTGGAAGTGTGGACCTTGGGTAGGGTGCTCTTTCCAAGAGCCGGTGCAGACTCGATGGGCTGAATGGCCTCCTTCTGCACTGTAAATTCTATGATTCTATGACAGCCAGTGTGTGTGGTGGTCCATGATGGGAATGCAGCAGGTTACAGAGCAAAGATTATCAAAGAGGACCCAAGCGTAGGCAGTGAAGTTATTGCTTGCCAGCGTCACAAAGGTTCCAGCATGGAGGTAATGATCATGAGGGCAGAGGGTGTGTGTCTTGTGCCGAAGTGTGAAGGATTGGCATTTGCCACTGAGGGTGCTCTTCTGGTGCAACAGGGTGCCCTTCTGGCGCTCAGGTTCCCAACCCCAAAGGGGCCCCCTTCCCTCAAGCAGACAGGTAGGCTGCCTAATTTTACTCAGTGGCCTCCCGGGTAGTGAAACGCCCATGCGCCATTGGTAAACTATCAGCAGTAGGAAGAGGCCATCAATATATTACATATGGGCCTCAATTTGCCAGAATGGGTGGGCCTGCCCTGCTACTGGTAACATTCCAGTGGCAGGGAATAACATTCCAGCAGTGCTGACATTATTGATGATGCACTTATTCTGATAGTGCTAGAGAACAGAATTTTCAGCTGGTATAACTAAGCTAAAGATGATTCATCGTTATCTTTTTGTGTTAATTCAATCCCTCAAACTTATGAACTCAGTAATTTCTCAATGACATTTTCCTCCTCCTCCAGGAGTTCATCAACATTTAGTCAAAACAGATAATCTTATTTCTCTGAAACTGGTTTACTGTGAAAAATATATATTCATCTGTGTTTTCTCTCTCTCTTTCTTCTGGCCTGCAACTTTTAATCTGCAGGGAGAGAACCAGAGAGCATCTGAGAACCTGAGAAGGTAAGTAAGTGATTTTTATTTTTATTACCTTTTCAAATTGTGTGTGGGGGGGTGGGGGGAACTGAAGTGACATCACAGTAAAGCTGTGACCTGATTGGCTGATTGGGAATCTACACTAAATTTAAAAATTAAGCATTGTTAAACTAATTAAACATAATTACGTAATTATAATTGAGAGGGGTATCTAAGCCAGAGATTGGCGAGTACTGTATTTAGCTTTCACATTTATAGTAGAAATCTAGTGCTAGAAAACATATAGTTAATAGTAACTTTTTTTTCAAAAAAATTTAAATTTTATTTACTAATTAATTGATGCAATGTCAATTAGAGGGGTGCAGTGCTCTGACTGTGAGATGTGGCAGGTCCGGGAGGCTTCCAGCGTCCCGGATGGCTTCATCTGCAGAAAGTACACCCAACTAGAGCTCCTCACAGACCGCATGGTTTGGTTGGAGCAGCAGTTGGATGCACTTAGGAGCATGCAGGTGGCAGAAAGCGTCACAGATAGCAGTTATATAAATGTGGTCACACCCAAGGTGCAGGCAGAGAAATGGGTGACCACCAGAAGGGGCAGGCAGTCGGTGCAGGAATCCCCTGTGGTTGTCCCCCTCTCGAACAGGTGTACCCCTTTGGATATTGTCAGGGGGGATAGCCTATCAGGTGAAAACAGCATCAGTCAGAGCAGTGGCACCACGGCTGGCTCTGATGTTCAGCAGGGAGGGTCAAAGCGCAGAAAAAACAATAGTCATAGGGGACTCTATAGTCAGGGGCACAGATAGGCACTTCTGTGGATATGAAAGAGACTCCAGGATGGTATGTTGCCTCGCTGGTGCCAGGGTCCAGGATGTTTCCGAACGGGTAGGGGGCACCCTGAAGGGGGAGGGCAAACAGGCAGAGGTCGTTGTACATATTGGTACTAACGACATAGGCAGGAAGGGGCATGAGGTCCTGCAGCAGGAGTTCAGGGAGCTCGGCAGAAAGCTAAAAGACAGAACCTCTAGGGTTATAATCTCGGGATTACTCCCTGTGCCACGTGCCAATGAGGCTAGAAATAGGAAGATAGAGCAGCTAAACATGTGGCTAAGCAGCTGGTATAGGAGGGAGGGTTTCCGTTATCTGGACCACTGGGAGCTCTTCCGGGGCAGGTGTGACCTGCATAAGAAGGACGGGTTGCATCTAAACTGGAGGCGTATAAATATCCTGGCCGCGAGGTTTGCTAGTGTCACACGGGAGGGTTTAAACTAGTATGGCAGGGGAGTGGGTACCGGAGCAATAGTTCAGAAGGTGAAAGCATTGAGGGAGAACTAGGGATTGGGCCAGTATGGCTCTAAGGAAGAGCAGACAGGGAGATGTTGCTGAAAACAACGGGTCTGGTGGCCTGAAGTGCATGTTTTAATGAAAGTATTATGGGTAAGGCAGATGAACTTAGAGCTTGGATTAATACTTGGAACTATGATGTTGTTGCCATTACAGAGACCTGGTTGAGGGAAGGACAGGATTGGCAGCTAAACGTTCCAGGATTTAGATGTTTCAGGTGGGATAGAGGGGGATGTAAAAGGGGTGGCGGAGTTGCGCTACTGGTTAGGGAAAATATCACAGCTGTACTACGGGAGGACACCTCAGAGGGCAGTGAGGCTATATGGGTAGAGATCAGGAATAAGAAGGGTGCAGTCACAATGTTGGGGGTTTATGACAGGCCTCCCAACAGCCAGCGGGAGATAGAGGAGCAGATAGGTAGACAGATTTTGGAAACGAGTAAAAACAACAGGGTTGTTGTGATGGGAGACTTCAACTTCCCCAACATTAACTGGGACTCACTTAGTGCTAGGGGCCTGGACGGGGCAGAGGTTGTAAGGAGCATCCAGGAGGGCTTCTCAAAACAATATGTAGACAGTCCAACTAGGGAAGGGACTGTACTGGACCTGGTATTGGGGAATGAGGTGGTAGAAGTTTCAGTAGGGGAGCATTTCGGGAACAGTGACCACAATTCAGTAAGTTTTAAAGCTGGTGGACAAGGATAAGAGTGGTCCTAGGGTGAATGTGCTAAACTGGGGGAAGCTAATTATAACAATATTAGGCGGGAACTGAAGAACCTAGATTGGGGAAGGATGTTTGAAGGTAAATCAACATCTGACATGTGGGAGGCTTTCAAATGTCAGTTGAAAGGAATTCAGGACCGGCATGTTCCTGTGCGGAAGAAGGATAAATACGGCAAATTTCGGCAACCTTGGATAACGAGAGATATTGTAGGCCGAGTCAAAAAGAAAAAGGAGGCATTTGTCAGGGCTAGAAGGCTGGGAACAGACAAAGCCTGTGTGGAATATAAGGAAAGTAGGAAGGAACTTAAGCAAGGAGTCAGGAAGGCTAGAAGAGGTCACGAAAAGTGATTGGCAAATAGGGTTAAGGAAAATCCCAAGGATTTTTACACATACATAAAAAGCAAGAGGGTAGCCAGGGAAAGGATTGGCCCACTGAAGGATCGGCAAGGAAATCTATGTGTGGAACCAGAGGAAATGGGCGAGGTACTAAATGAATACTTTGCATCAGTATTCACCAAAGAGAAGGATTTGGTGGATGTTGAGTCTGGAGAAGGGCGTATAGATAGCCTGGGTCACATTGAGATCCAAAAAGACGAGGCGTTGGGCGTCTTGAAAAATATTACGGTAGATAAGTCCCCAGGGCCGGATGGGATCTACCCCAGAATACTGAAGGAGGCTAGAGAAGAAATTGCTGAGGCCTTGACAGAAATCTTTGGATCCTCACTGTCTTCAGGTGATGTCCCGGAGGACTGGAGAATAGCCAATGTTGTTCCTTTGTTTAAGAAGGGTAGCAAGGATAATCCAGGGAACTACAGGCATGAGCCTTACGTCAGTGGTAGGGAAATTACTGGAGGTAATTCTTCGAGACAGGATCTACTCCCATTTGGAAGCAAATGGGACATATTAGTGAGAGGCAGCATGGTTTTGTGAAGGAGAGGTCGTGTCTCACCAACATGATAAGAGTTTTTCGAAGAGGTCACAAAGATGATTGATGCAGGTAGGGCAGTGGATGTTGTCCATATGGACTTCAGTGAGGCCTTTGACAAGGTTCCTCATGGTAGACTGGTACAAAAGGTGAAGTCACACGGTATCAGGGGTGAGCTGGCAAGGTGGATACAGAACTGGCTAGGTCATAGAATGCAGAGAGTAGCAATGGAAGAGTGCTTTTCTAATTGGAGGGCTGTGACTAGTGGTGTTCCGCAGGGCTCAGTGCTGGGACCGTTGCTGTTCGTAGTATACATAAATGATTTGGAGGAAAATGTAATTGGTCGGATTAGTAAATTTGCAGACGACACAAAGGTTGGTGGAATTGCGGATAGCGATGAGGACTGTCAAGAGGATACAGCAGGATTTAGATCATTTGGAGACTTGGGCGGAGAGATGGCAGATGGGAGTTTAATCTGGACAAATGTGAGGTAATGCATTTTGGAAGGTCTAATGCAGGTAGGGAGTATACAGTGAATGGTAAAACCCTCAAGAGTATTGAAAGTCAGAGAGATCTAGGTGTACAGGTCCACAGGTCACTGAAAGGGGCAACGCAGGTGGAGAAGGTAGTCAAGAAGGCATACAGCATGCTTGCCTTCATTGGCCGGGGGCATTGAGTATAAGAATTGGCAAGTCATGTTGCAGCTGTATAGAACCTTAGTTAGGCCACACTTGGGAGTATAGTGTTCAATTCTGGTCGCCACACTACCAGAAGGATGTGGAGGCTTTAGAGAGGGTGCAGAAGAGATTTACCAGGATGTTGCCTGGTATGGAGGGCATTAGCCAAGAGGAGCGGTTGAATAAACTCGATTTGTTCTCACTGGAATGACGGAGGTTGAGGGGTGACCTGTTAGAGGTCTACAAAATTATGAGGGGCATAGACAGAGTGGATAGTCAGAGGCTTTTCCCAAGGGTAGAGGGTCAATTACTAGGGGGCATAGGTTTAAGGTGCGAGGCGCAAGGTTTAGAGGAGATGTACGAGACAAGTTTTTTTTTTAACACAGAGGGTAGTGGGTGCCTGGAACTCGCTGCTGGAGGTGGTGATGGAAGCAGGGGCGATAGTGACATTTAAGGGGCATCTTGACAAATACATGAATAGGATGGGAATAGATGGATACGGACCCAGGAAGTGTAGAAGATTTTAGTTTAGACGGGCAGCATGGTCGGCACGGGCTTGGAGGGCCGAAGGGCCTGTTCCTGTGCTGTACTTTTCTTTGTTCTTTGTTAAGTGATTGTAAAAGTTTTGAGAACATCCATTATATCTCAATTTGTAGGAAGTAGTAGAAGTAGTAAGTGAAATGAAGATGCACTACCATATTTTAAAACTGACCATGATCTGGAAATGTACAAGTACTTGGCAATCTGCAAACCTTTCTGAACGAATTACAATCAGCTATTTAACATTTCCCACAAAAAATACCTAATCAGTAGCCTTAACGAGTGTTTAGCAGCTAAATTTCTTTGTGCTTCAACTCCGAATGAATACAATGGAAACTAGCTACCGTAAAAACATTTTAACAAATACATACTTGACTTTCTTGTGTAGCGATATCCAGTCCATTTGAACTTGATAACTGTTTTCTTTTCTCCATCAACAATATTTTACTTGCATCTTCTTCTAGCTTATTAAAAAAGCTATCCTCTTCTGCTGTAGCATGCAAGGATTTGGGCTCCTGGGGACAAGAATACAGTAGTCAGCCCAAGGCGAACAGGAAAGGCATGTTGAAGATATGCTCATCCTTAACCAAGTTGTTATAAAACTCATTTCATTGAGTTTGTCAAGTTTGAAAAGCTTGGATACTTCATAGAAGCATACAGCCCATCTTCTTGGGAATTGAATCTTTGAAAGAGCAGTACAATTCCACTGCCTTGCTCTTTCCCTTCAAAGAGGTTGCTGACATTGTGGCTGAGAAGTCCCTGTGATATCATTCCTTTCAAGTATATATCCAATTCCTTTTTCAAAGGTATTACCGAACCCGTTTCCACCACCAAGCAGTGCATCCCAGATCATTACTCACTGCATACAAAAAGACTCGTCTCCTTCTAGTTTTTTTTACCAATCACCTCAAACTTTGCCCACCACTTTGTTCAAATTTATTTTAAAATTACATTTCAAATTCCAGGCATTATAAAACAGTTGAATTATAAAAGAGACGTAAATTTCTTCATGTTTAAAAAAAAGATTATTTGCACCAACAAAACTAAGTTGCATACCTCAGATTTTTTGTTTGTCGGGTCTAGAGATAGAAAATGAAAGTTAATATGGTGTATCATAAGAAAACATGGCAATACATTTCATGTACTAAATTGTGTCTAATAAATCTGTGATTGAAAATGGCACAAACTGTACACCAGCATGTTTTAAAGTCCCATTCTGATTTCTGCGAAATTGATTTTTTACATTGGAAAGATGAATATGCTGCATTTTCAAGCATCTATCAGGATTAGTTTTAATAAGTTTTTTTTTTTTTTAAATCAAAATTGCCTCTTGATTCAAAAGTTATACACTTGAGATTCAGGATTGCCCAACAATTATAATAATGGCTATATTGACTGTCAGTTATTATCTGGATCACTGCAAGAGGCATCAAATGGAAATAACATTTTCTATTCATCTTGATAATCTTGCACTTTAGGAAGGAAAGGTGGAGAATTACAGTATTCATATATGAGACAAATTTAACTCGTCATTTACCACTATTCTTTCTGTTGGTTGAACCAGTAATGTGCTATTCTTCCTATACCAGTGTATTTGCAGCACAGAAAAAGGCCATTCAGCCAAGAAGTCCATGTTGTTGTTTATGTTCCATTCAAGCTCTTCCCACCTTCTTCATCTAACCCCCAACAGGCTATTCTATTCTTTCTCCCATGTATGTTTATCCAGCTTCTCTTAATTGCATATATGAAGAGGCCCAAGTATCTCTTCAAACCATCACCTGCACTGTGTGATGCCCAAAGAAAAGAAATAAAAACAAATTGTCCGAGAAAACATGCTTGCAATGAGTGGACAAGTTCCTGGGCTATGAAGGAAATACACAGATTTCAAGTGAGGGTAAATAGGTATATATTAATTAAATCAGAAAATTATAACATAACGGAATATAAAAATGGGGAAATTTTGCTAGTTATGTAAGACATCTAGGGAATGGGAGCACAGTATGATATCAGAGGTGCAAGAAGGATGCCAGCTATTACTCACTAACAGGTATTGCCTGGGTTATGGACAGGCAGGGGTTAATTTAAACAGCCCTGATTTCTCCTGACTACCCATCGGTAATCAGAAAGGTGTTTTTGATTTTTGAATTTCTCTCTTCAGTATTTTCTCCAGTCCTTAAATTTGGAGTGTTCCAATCCTCTTATGAATAACTTGCAGACCAAACTCAAGAAAAGAGGATTGGTTTATTTCACACAGACAAAATGCAGGAGGTGGGTTTCGCAACTGATGTACCGTCAATTACCACGAGACGAGAATGGTGAAACAATCGAGGCTTTATTGCACAAGATGTTGTGCCTCCAGCAGCTGGAACCAGAATGGGAGCAGCGCAGGGGAGCATACACTTTTATACGCCACCTGCTGGGAGGAGCCAGCAGACTGGGATTTACAGTGGTACCTGTAATACAGTGGCAGTACCGTAATACATGCAATGTGTTACCAGTGGTGTTTACCACATTCACCCCCTGTTTAAAAAAAAGTCCGTCGGGGTGAAGAAAACATTACAGATTGACTCTGTGGGGGGCTCTGACCCTCCGCCGCAATCGCCGCAATCCTGGTGGTGGTGCACGTGCCGATGTGGTCACCTGCGACTCTGGGAGCGTGTTGTCCTCTCCTTCATCATCCCTTAGTGGATCCAGCTGGGGTGGGGGCTGCGGTGAGGTTCGCTGGTGGGAGGGTGGGTGCTGCAGGGGTGAACGAGGCAACCGGGGGGGGGGGGGGTAATCAGGTCGGGGGTTGTGGGTGGGGACCCAGCGGATGCCAGGTCCCGGAGGGAGACTGTGTCCTGTTGCCTGTCGGGGTGTGCCACGTAGGCGTACTGTGGGTTTGCATGGAGGAGGTGGATTTTTCAACCAAGGGATCCGATTTATGGCTCCGCACATGCTTCCGGAGGACGGGTCCAGGAACTGGCAGCCACGTTGGGAGCGAGACCCCGGAGGTGGACTTCCTAGGGAAGGCAAACACACGTTCGTGAGGGGTACTCATTAGTAGCGGTGCACAGGAGCGACCGGATGGAGTGGAGCGCGTCGGGGAGGACCTCCTGCACAGAAATCACCCGGTCTCCCGCTGGCAGGAGGTCCTCCCTGACGCGCTCCACTCCATCCGGTCGCTCCTGTGTAGGTGGGCGCATCCAGGATGAGGGGAAAAACTTGAGGGCTCACCCGTGAGTAGAGGACTTGGAGCTTCTGTGGGTCCGAGTTCTTCCGTGGCTGCTCTGAGGAGCCTTCAAAGCAGGCCAGCCAGTGCTCGAAGGCGGACGTGGCATTGGCTGCGTGAGGGGTCAGCTCCAGACGATCAGGCTTGATTAAGATTTTCATCTTGTAAAATCTTGTGCAATAAATTGATGTGCTGTCAATTACCACGAGACGAGAATGGTGAAACAATTGGGGCTTTATTGCACAAGATGTTGTGCCTCCTGCAGCTGGAACCAGAATGGGAGCAGCGCAGGACAGCATACATGTTTATACGCCGCCTGCTGGGAGGAGCCAGCAGGCTGGGATTTACTGTGGTACCTGTAATACAGAGGCAGTACCGTAATACATGCAATGTGTTACCAGCGGTGTTTACCACAGCAACATGCACCCTTTGTACACTCATGATAAAAGATGGAAAGGGCAAGACAATTAATAAAATATGAGTGATGGGTTTACATTAGTCCAAAGTAAAAATCAAAATCTAATGGCCACTCCTTCATAGGGTAGTTGGCTGCCTGTTGCAGGGTGGTCTATCTTTTCAGAATTGAGGACTTCAACAATGGGAAATAAGAATTGAATTAGTCTTGAAGGTGCAAGTTCCAATGCTCCAGTAGTTCACAGTCTAGATGAGGGTCAGGCAATTGCAAACCTGGGCATGGGTTTTTCTGCTGCTACCTGTGAGATGATAAATGGTAGACCTACACAGGGTCCTGTTTCACATCGGAGGTCAAACAGTGACTGAAAGAGCCAACAGTGTATTAAGCAAAGTAATTCGGACTGCTCAAGGAACAGGGAGGTTTTGGCTTGATTAACAAAGCTCTTGGTTGAAACTCTGTTTTGGAGCAGGTCGGGCCATTAACATCACATTGGAGATTAGGAGTCACAAACAGCTACCTTTGTCCATAGCTGCCTGGGACAGGCATCTCATCTGCTAAACAATTGTGTTGGCTTGGCTGAAGGTTTAGAAGATGCAAACGGTGTTTCATTCCAGGAGGTGTGAGCCCGCTTTCAAACTGCTCAGAAACTTCTAGAACCCAGCATGTGACCAGCTGCAGCCATTTTATCAGCCCAGCAACTGTCCATTTTGAAAAGCAGAGAAAACAAATAATTTTATAATGTAACCAGGTTGTCAGGATAGACATATTTTTCTTCCCGTCTTCTCTCCGGGACACCTGCAACATGTATTTTCTCTACAGGCGGCATGTAACATTTCCCTCTGACTGATTTCGAACTCTTCTCTCTCCAAACCTCAAGTCACCCCCAATATAATTCCACCATACAGATTTTTAAGTATTCCTCAGCTTAAATAGATCCCTTTCAGTTTTCCAGAAGTGCTATCTGTTATTCTGTTGATCTGAATAACTTAAATTTAATATTGCAAGTGTTCATTAAGTCCTAGACAGGGAAATAAACAGAAATAAACCAATAGCAAGTAACTGCCCCCTTCCCAACTACATTTAGAAATAAGTTTAAAAGGTTCTTTGCCTGAGTTCTGCAGCTTTGTGGAACATCCATTTTTTTGCCCCTACATTGAAGTTCTCATGAATCCTTTCGCCCTGTTACAGAAATAGATAAATAACCCTTGTTTAAAATGCTTGTCACGGCTTTAAAAATTGCTTTACTGCCCATTGTGTTGCAGCATTTTGTACATTTTATTTTGACCTTTAGGATTCAGTGTTACTGCCTTAAATTGAAAAATAAATTATTTATTAATTTAATGCTTGCAAAAAAGGATCAACTTGCATTTTATTTCTTACAAAACAAACCAATGATTCACTACTTCCTTGTCCCATCTGAAAACAACCTCACTACTGACCTATTGCAGCAGAGGTCTGTTCATCCGTCAATACGGGTTAAAGGGATATGGGGAACAGGTAAGGAGGTGGATTTGAGACCAGGAAGAGATCAGTCACGATCTGATTGAATGGCGGAGCAGGCTCGAAGGGTTGAATTGTCTACTTCTGCTCCTAATTCCCATGTTCCTATCCTGGACCTGACTCATATTCCCAACCCAGAAGTGAGGTTGGCAGTTTTCCCTTCAGTGAGGTTGCTGACATTGTGGCTGAGAAGTTCCACATTTGATCCTTAAATCTGCTCACACTTGTGTGTTGTTGCTTCCAGAAGTGGTGGAAATCTGGTTCACTGCAGTGAAACGTGAACATATAGGAGGAATTCCTGATGTTACGATCAAACGTCACATTTAAACCCAAAGTTTACCAGCTATATCTACAGCAACATCAATTACGTAAAAATACTTTCTTTGAAAGACAGGGGTGCACATGGGACACAAATTTATGAAGGATGTTCAGCGAACAGAAATTTGGGAACCTTTTACACACACTGGAGCTTTGCAAAATCGGGTGACAAAGTAGGCGACTTTTGTAAAACACTAAGAACATAAAGGAAAAAGAAACATTAGGAAAATACTTAACTGGAAAGGAAAAACAAATTATAGCAAAGCTCACTGGAAACTGAATTAAGAGGGGGCCATCACAGTATCTGGGGAATGAAGGCATCAGCTGAGCAGTGCTCAAAGCTGTTTTTATTGGCCCATCAGGAACTCCTCCTCACCTCAATCCAGAAAATTTGGATACCCCAAACCAATACTCAATCTCATCACTTTGTACAATATTTCATTATAATTCAAATTCCAAACAAAGTTTTACCGAGAACACAAAAATAAAATTGTAGAAGTTGATAACTATCCACTAAAACCAACTAACGCAAAGAGAACAGTGCAGGATCAGCCAATTGAAAATGCAATCATTTATTAAATCTGCAACAAAGTCATATTTAAGAAATCTACTTTTGTCAGCCAGATCTCACTCATCATCTGGTCAGCTTTTATGGATGCCAGCACAGCCTTGCACAATGAGCAATTTGTCGAGGGAGTTTTTAAAAACATGTTATTTAAATATTGCAACACACAGTTCATGGAACTCCAGTTTTTGTCATCCAAATTACCCAACTTAAAATCAATTGCGTGAAGTCTGGCATCCAATGATCTGAACTTGAGGTCTCTCCAAATGAGGACAACACAAAGCTTATAATATCCACCATAAATCCCATTTCCTCACCACTGATTTCATCTCCTTTCTTGTACTCCAGCTGAAGCACACAGCTCACAACTTCACCATTCTATTTAACCTCAAACTGAACTGACTCCAAATCCTCTCTATCACTAAGACTGCCTACTTACACCTCTAATATTTCTCATCTCAGCCTACCTGCTGTTGAAACCCTCATCGATGCTTTTGGTCCTCCAGACTTGACTACACTAAATTCTGATTATATTTTAAAGATTGTAGGAACCAAGTAAGGAGGTGGAATTATAATTTTAAAAAACAATTTGAGTACCCAATTATTTTTTCCAATTAAGGGGCAATTTAGCATGTCCAATCCACCTACACATCTTTGGGTTGTGGGGGTGAGACCACGCAGACACGGGGAGAATGTTCAAACTCCACACGGACACTGACCCGGGGCTGGGATCGAACCCGGGTCCCTGGCACCGTGAGGAAGCAGTGCTAACCACTGTGCCACCGTGCCACCCAAGGAGGTGGGATTAGACCAGTTGGCTCATGGCACAGTTCAGCAAATGATCTCTTTTTGTGCTGTCATGTTTCATATTATGTAAAAACTAGCTGTAATATTTTTAAATGGGAGAAACGTTCCTGTGTATGAACATCAGATTTTCTTTCTGCAAAAACTACACATTTCAAAATAAAATTGAACACCAACATAACCCCAATACTACCTGTACTTCCATCAGTTTGAAAATCTTTTAATGAAACGGTGGCTGGTTTATCTTTTCCCTGAAGGTGTTTTCTTTTTTCTTTTCTACTTGGCCCTTTTGTTTTGAGAGAAGTATTATCAGCAGAACACTGCAAAAAATTAGAAAAGTGATTTTGAATTTAAATCTGAAAGTTTAATATTAATGTACATTCAAAACTGTAATTTCATTAAAATGTCTGGAATCTGTAATTGTTTTTAAGAATGTTTGAAAAGGGCTTTTAAGAATTTGCATGAATTGTAAGTCTTGCATTACACTTAGAAAGGCAAGAGTAAAGCAGAATGAGGAAATTGTGCACTTGGATTGGTAAATTGCAAACGTCACTTTAGCATTTAAGAAACGATGGAGAGGGCAGCATGGTGGCGCAGTGGGTTAGCCCTGCAGCCTCACGGCGTCGAGGTCCCAGGTTCGATCCCGCTTCTCTGGGTCACTGTCCGTGTGGAGTTTGCACTTTCTCCCCGTGTTTGCGTGGATTTCGCTCCCACAACACAAAGATGTGCAGGGTAGATGGATTGGCCATGCTAAATTGCCCCATAATTGGAAAAAATTAATTGGGTACTCTAAATTTTTTAAAAAAGAAATCATGGAGAGCTTGGTATCTTCCAGCCCTGTTAATTAACTTCTAGTAATTTCCGACAACTGATACAATCAATGGGGACAGCGTGAGTGGGTACTTGGATAAATAGAAACTGCGACGACCTCGGACCCGAAAGTAGTACAGGAAGGAACATTTCTAATTTCTTTAAAATGTCGATGGAATCTATAATTGCTTTTAAGGATGCTTGAAAAGGACTTTTACGAGTTTGCATCAATTGTAAAGGGATAAATTGTAATTTGAGATAAGAAATAATGCTCCATGTGACCTGGCAAGCCTTGACCTGGAAGCAGCAGGAAGTTAAGATACGAAAAGATGTGTGGCCAGTCACAGAAGACAGACAAAGAAGCTCCTGCTATAAAGGACAAAGGAGAGCTACTAGTAGAATATTTGGAGGGTGAAGGCAATCAACACATAGATGTAGACACAAAGGAAAAGCAAACAGAGAAAGAAAGGCACAGACTTTGTGTGAGAAGCCAGCAAAGCCCCGGGCAAAGGTTAGTTTTCTGTTTAGCAGTAAGAAGAAAAATAGGATTCCAGAAATTCTTGGGGAAATGATGTGCAAGCCAGAAAAAAGGTACTGAATCCTAAAAGGTGGTGCAAATATCTCAGACGTGTGAAAGAACTGACAGTTTGTATCAGAGGGCCAGATCGTGACTGGGATGTTCTTGGTTGGTAGGTCAAAAAGAATTCTGGAAGAGCAAAGCAAGGACTATCTTGAGCAGAGGGAGGGCGGGTTTGTAGAAGTTTGCCTTTTTAATGATAATCATATCCATGAAAAACATATGAAAGCTTACGATACAACTTACGACCTACCCTGTGTGAACAAACAGAATATGGCAAACTGCGTAGCTAGGTAATGCTGAAGGGGATTTCTTGTGGTTGTCTAAGACATATCTTTGATATATTTAAAGTGAAATTGATGTTCCTATTTTAAGTATCATTTTATTCATATTAATTTGTATTGGTTCTGATTCATGTTAAAGTAAATGTTATAAAAATGAAAATGTGAGTCATTTCTTCTTTTGAGGGTGCTTTGGTAAACTTGGTCATTTTGATTATCGTTCCTCCACAGGAATCATAAGAGTTGATTAAACAAAAAGATTAACATGGATCTCTGATGTATAGGTCACGTCATACTAATCAATCAGAATTTAAGGAAGTCGTGAGCATGCTGGAAAATTGAGTGCTTGTAGATTCAAAGCAGGCACTGCAAAATAAATTATTAGCAAACTAAAAACACATGAAATTGGAAGCAATCTTGTGACTAGAGTTGGGAGAGAAAAAAAAGAAGTAAAAGTAAACAAGCTGACGGGCGCATAACAAGTGGTGTTCCTGAATGATATTGAAGCCTTAGTTTTCCATGATATACATCACTTATCTGAAGAAAGCAACAGAGTTGCATACCCAGTTTTGAGTGTGATATTACTATTAGGGTGCAGAGTACATTGTGAGCATAAATGAAGTGGCAAAACTATGGCAGTGAAATCAATATGCAGAAGTCTGGATCATCCACTTTTGACCAGAGAAAGACAAATTGGAATATTTTATTAATGCTGAAGGAGTAATAACTGTGGAGAAACAAAAGGGTTTTGGTATTTACATAAACTAATTACTGAAGGCTAATGGACAGGTACAAAGCAATAACTCAAAAAGGCTAATAGAATGAAGGCATTTATCCCAAGGAAATTGGAATACAAAAATGAGGGAGTGATGCTTTACTTGTACAGTGAGCCTTGGTCAGTCTTCAGCTGAATTACAGTGTTCAGTTTTGTGCACCACCCCTCAGGAACTACTAACCTTGGATGACGTTGTGGTATAGATCAGCTATGACCTAACTGATTGGAGGAACCAGGCTCAAGATGCCACATGGCCTACGCCTGTTCTTATGTTCCTGAAGCCAAATTAAAATGGTCATATAACTTTGTTCATTGTATTCATGATGTATCGACTCTTAAAATTCATATTAAAGTTGAGATGTGCAAACTAATAATGTAAGGAATAAGCAGATGATCAACTACTTAGAAAATGCAGCAAAAAACAGCAATGATTCCAGGACAAAGTAAAACATGCCTTGTTCTTTGGTGGGTGAGGGAACTATATCAATTAGAATGCATTCTTAGATATTATTTTGTAGTTAATAATGTGCACAAAAAAGCCAAGATTTATTCTTAAATCGATTCACTGTTTTGACAAACTAATTGATTATGAAAATCAAATCCTTTGTGACTAGTTTATTTCTTTCTGCACCATATAAATTATAAAATCAGAATGCTAAAGTGCTGAAGCTAATAATGAGCACAGCATGAAAGAACTTATTTGACTGGATAAACTGGGATGAGAAACAAAGCAAGAGTGAGTCTGAACATATATGGGCATGTTCACAATTGGATTTATTCTCAAATAGACCAAGCACCATCCAGAAAATTGAAATTGTACGGAGACATTTTTGATAACTTTTTGTTTCAGGGGTGCAACTATTTCTATTGCAGATAAAATAAGGGGCATCTGTATCCACACAGGATACTTTTTATGGAACAGTGTATCTATGTCAATTATCACAATTCGAATCTTGTACTACAACAATTTAAAAAAAACAATTAACTTTATTTTTCAGGTGCCAGATATTTACGTACACTCTTATGCTCCTCATATTCCAACTTGCTAATCAGTAAAGCTTTTTGGAGATCTGCTTCATATAATTCACTCGTCAGCTATTCACAAAACAATAAAAAAAACATACAATGTTTAGTGAAACTTTATAATTGGTTCCAGAAATACTGCGGTTACAACAGTCTGTATTAAATGGTCTCTGCAGTTTTAAATGATTAAGTATTTTCAAAATCCTCATAACCTACGAAATGGCAGTCTATACTCTTTTAGTATTGGACATTTTTGATTCATCTGCAGGATGTGAGTGCCTCTGGCAAGGCCAGCATTTATTGCCCATCCTGGTTGATCTTCAGAAGATGGTGGTGAGCTGCCTTCTTGAACTATTGCAGTCCCAAAGGTGTAGGTACACCTAGAGTGTTGTTAGGGAGGGAAATCCAGGATTTGGACCTAGCGACAGTGAAGAATCGGCGATATATTACCAAGTCATTTGGTAAATGACTTGATGGGGAACCTCCAGGTTTTGATGTTCCTAGGTATCTGCTGCCCTTGTCCTTCTAGATTGAAGTGGTAGTAAACTTGTGCTTTGTAGATGGTGGACAGGCCTTGGGAGTTGGTGAGTTACCCTCCGCAGAATATCTAGCCTTTGATATGTTCTGGCAGCCACAGTATTTATATGGCTAGTCCATTTCAGTTTCTAGTTATGAGTTTGGAAGTGCTGCCCAAGAAACCTTGGTGAATTCCTGCAGTGCCTTGGTGAGTTCCTGTTAGTTGGTGGTGGAAGGTGTAGAAATCAAGCAGATTGCTTTGCCCTGGATAATGTCGAGCTTGAGTGTTGTTGGAGCTGCACTCATCCAGGTCAGTGGAGAGTATTCCATTACACTCCTGACTTGTGCCTTGTAGATGGTGGACAGGCTTGGGGGAGTCAGGAGGGGGGTTACTCGCTGCAAGATTCCTAGCCTTTGACCTGCTCTGTTAGTCATTATATTTACATGGCTAGTCCAGTTCAGTTTCTGGTCAATGATAACCCCCCAGGATGTTGATAGCGGGGGATTCAGAGGTGGTAATGATATTGAACGTCAGATCCTCCCTTGTAGAAGATGGTCATTGCCTGGCACTTGAGTGGCGCAAATGTTATTTGCAACTTGTCAGCCCAAGCCTAGATATTGTCCAGGTCTTGCTGCATTTGGACATGGACTGCTTCAGTACCTTAGGAGTCGCAGAGGGTGCTGAACATTGTGCAGTCATCAGCGAATATCTTCGCTTCTGACCGTATGATGGAAGGAAGGTCATTGATGAAGCATCTGAAGATGGTTGGGCCTAGGACACTACCCTGAGGAACTCCTGCAGTGATGTCCTGGAGCTGAGATGATCGACGTCCAAACACCACAACCATCTTCCTTCGTGCCAGGTATGACTCCAACCAGCGGAGGGTTCCCCACTACCTGCCCTGCTCAGTCTCGTTATCAAGGGCTGTCACTCTCACCTGGCTTTCAGCACTTTTGTCCATGTTTGAACCAAGGCTATAATGAGGTCAGGAGCAGAGTGACCGTGGCAGAAATCAAACTGAGCGTCCGCGGGCAGGTTATGCTCATTAAGTATCATTTGGTGGCACTGTTGGTGATCCTTTCTGTCACTTCACTGCTGACAGGAAGTAGACTGATGGGGCGGTAATTGGCTGGGCTGGATTTGTCCTATTTCTTGTCTACAGGACAATTTTCCACACTGCCAGGTCGATGCTAGGGTTATAGCTGTACTGGGGGAGCTTGGCGAGGGGCACAGCAGCAGTAAAGTTAAGAAAAATAATATGAAAAGGTTTATTATAAATGACTAAAACATAATTAATTACTACAACATTCAATTTCAGAATATTTTAAGTATTTTATTTCCATCAAGAGTTCTTACCTGTTCGTCCTTTTCTCTCCACTGCTCCCACTTCTCACCCTCTACTACTGGTAGACTCTGACTGTTCAGGAATTGCTCTGACTGCAAAGGTCCAGTATTCACACTGGGAGCAGCAACAGAACAGGACTTTGAAATATTTTTTCCAAAGGCTAGACTTCTTAGCTTTAAAAAGAAAAAGATACAAAACATAATCAAAACATATATTTTTGTACCAAAGTCAAGATTGATTCTGATGGCAAACCATTTGATGATATAATCATTTTGCAGTTTTCTGGTTTGTCCCAAATTCATATTTGAATGCTTTACAGTCACTGGCTAAATTCAGGCCGTTTGCAAACTCAAGCATTGGACACAGTAATTTCCACTTTTGAAGGGGAGAGAAGATGGGGGGAAAAAAGCACAAAACAATCAAATTTTTCAATTTTAATTCAACAATTCATCCTTATTCTCAATAAAATTATTTTCACCTAGTCTCAAAGCAATAAGATTGTATACTTTTGAAAAACTAATTATTTGGTTTCGAATTCAGACAATTGTTGCAACAGAGAATACAATACTGATAAAGAAATAGTATTTAGTTGTTAAACCAGTCCCTGAAGTTTCAGCATTTTTTAAACTTTAAATCACGTCAATAAATTTGAACATGGCTAAAAAACAGTTAAACATTTGATCAGTGAAGAGACCCGAAACTTGATTCCTACCTACATTAACAATATACACAATACAATGGAATTACATAGATTACATAGAACATACAGTGCAGAAGGAGGCCATTCGGCCCATCGAGTCTGCACCGACCCACATTAATCCCTCACTTCCACCCTATCCCCGCAACCCAATAACCCCTCCCAACCCTTATGGACACTACGGGCAATTTTTAGCATGGCCAATCCACCTAACCTGCACGTCTTTGGACTGTGGGAGGAAACCGGAGCACCCGGAGGAAACCCACGCAGACACGGGGAGAATGTGCAGACTCCGCACAGACAGTGACCCAGCGGGGAATCGAACCTGGGACCCTGGCGCTGTGAAGCCACAGTGCTATCCACTTGTGCTACCGTGCTGCCCAATGATAGCGGGCATTATTTACTATCAAGTTAAAACTGCCCTCAGTAAAAGTAATTTTTATTAATCTTACATAAAATCTGCACCAAATGAAACTTCCCCCAATTCTTTCACACTATATTGATAATACCCCACTATAAGTCATACCACCTTGCAACTTGAGATCTCCACTGGAGCCTTTGAGGTCCTAACTAATGAGCAAAGATTTTTCGTATATTGCTCTTGATTATTTTGGCAAATACCTTAAATCAGTATCCTCTGGTTCCTGACCCTTCTGCCAACAGAAACAATTTCCCTTCATCTATTAAAATTAGATTCTTCATGATTCTGAACAGTTCTATCAAATCACCTTTCAACCTTCTCTTAGGGTAACAATCCAGCTTCTCCAATCTATCAAGTAACTGAAGTCCCTTACCCCAGAAACCACTCATAAATCTTGTATGTACCCTTTCTAAGAGCCTTCGCATCCTTCCTAAAATGTGATGCACAGAATTGGCCATAGTACTCCAGTTGAGGATGAACAGCGTTTTACAAAAGGATCATCCTTGTTTATGCTTCTATTTTATAAAACCCAGGATTCCATTTGCTCCTTTCAGTCTTTGTGAAGCTACCCTGCCACCTTCAATGATTTAAACACATATATCCTCAGATTTCTATTCCTGCACTACATTAGAATTATAGTCTTTATTTTATACTGCCTCTCTCCATTTTTCCTACCAAAATGTATCACACATCTGCATTAAATTTCACCTGCCACGTAGCCATCCATTGCACCAGTCTATGCCGTCCTGAAGACTATCCTCCTCACAGTTCGTAATACTTTGAACTTTTGTGTCTTCTAAATTTTTTTTTAATTGTGCGCTTTAGAAGATATTGATACAATATTGAGGAAAGATATTAGTACAGATGGTGTGCAATCTGCCTGGGTCGAGTTAAGAAACACTAAGGGGTAAAAAAACATTCGTTGGGGTGCTATACAGACCACCAAACTGCAGTGGTAATGTTGGAAATAGCATTCGACGGGCAATCAGAGATGCATGTGCTAAAGAAACATCAGTGGTTATGGTGACTTTAATTTGCATATAGATTGGGTGACTCAAATCAGTCACAGTGCAAAAGAGAAGGGATTTCTGGAGTTTATACGGGAGGATTTCTGGACCAGTATGTTGAGGAACCAACAAGGGAACAGGCCATCGTGGACTGGGTGTTGTGCAAGGAGAAAGGATTAGATTGTAATCTAGTTGAGAGAGAACCCATTGGGTTGAGTGACCATAATATGCTAAAATTCTTTATCACCGTCAATAGTGAGGTAGTTGATTCTGAGACCAAGGTCCTGAACCTGAATAAAGGTAACTATCATGGTATGAGGCATGAGCTGGCAATGACGGACTGGAAAACATTACTGAAAGGAAGAACAGCGGACAGGCAATGGCAGGCATTCAAAGAACGGATAGATGAACTCCAAAAGTTGTCTATTCCTATTTGGCGCAAGAGTTGAAAGGGAACTGCAGCCAAACCGTGGTTTACAAGTTAAATTAGAGATAGTATTAGATTCAAAGGGGCATACAAATTAGCTAGAAAAAGCAATAGGTCTGAGGATTGGGAATGGTTTCAAATTCAGCAAAGGCAGACCAAGGAATTGATTAAGAAGGGGAAAATACAATTTGAAAACACAATTTAAAAACGGACTGTAATATGCAAAGAGAAAAATGTTGACAAAACTAATGTAGGCCCCTTACAGTCAGAAACGGGGGAATTCATAAAAGGGAACAAAGAAATGGCTGAGGAACTAAATTTGTACTTTACAAGACATGAAAAATGTACCAGAAGTTCTGAGAAACACAAGTTTTAGTGAGGAGCTGAAGGAAATTAGTATTAGTAAAGAATTTTTTTTTTAGCCACCTCAACAACATTATCCTCATCAACCCTCCCTGTTACATCATCAAGAACGCAAACAAGGTTTGCCTTTAACAAATTTGCACCGAGTTTCCTTAATTGATCCACACTTTCCCCAGTAACTGTTAATTTTGTCCTAAGATTAGCATTTTTAAAAGCTTTCATGCCATCGAGATTAAACTGATTCGCCTGTAAATTGCTGGCCTTAACCTGTGAAAAAATTGTGAAACTTTTATTCTTTCTGTATCTTTTATCCGTTTTGTATGAGATGAATGGTTAATTTTAGAGGAAACATTGGCTCTATTAGCACTGTTGCTTCACAGTGCCAGGGTCCCAGGTTCGATGTCCGGTTTGGGTCACTGTGCGGAGTCTGCACGTTCCCAGTGTCTTTCCTCCGGGTGCTCTGGTTTCCTCCCACAAGTCCCAAAAGACGTGCTGTTAGGTAATTTGGACATTCTGAATTCTCCCTCTGTGAATCCGAACAGGTGCTGGAGTGTGGCGACTAGGGGATTTTCATGATTACATTAACACTGCAACGAAGTTAAGTATATCCTATTCAGGTTGTGACCACAGGTGTGGTCATGATTGATGAGTTGCTGTAAGTATTGACAGGTAAAATTACAAGTTCAAAGCACAATGGCATCATCAGGACATGGGAAAAAGCTCTGGTTACAGAGGATAAAAAGCATTAGATTTGAAGAAGCATGTTGCATAATTCCAAGGAAACATGGGGAGAGAGAAAGCATCATGAACCACAAAAATCAGGGGAATCAAGAACCATCTAAATGAGGATACTGATTGCTTTCTTCAGTTAACTCTAACGTTGTTGCTTGATAAATTATCCTGATAACCACGGCATCAAGAGCGTCCTTGTTCAAATTTATTGTCTGGTCTCTGAGCCTCTTACACCTAGCACCATTTTAAACAGGGTAAAATTCTCCATGCTCTGGCATCACTCCATAGCCAATGATAAACAGATGATGGATACTACCTCTGAAATTTCACCTTTATTCCCCTCAGTATCCTCAGATGCATCTGATTTGGTCCTTGTGACTTATTAACTTTAAACAAAGCCAATCTATTACCTCTTCTTCATCAATTTTAACCCACCCAGTAGTTCTGGACATAACACATTCTCAGGCTCATCCTCAGTTTCTGTTAAGGAATCTACGAGGGGTGATATCATGTGTTTGGTTTGTGAAAATGAGCTGAGAAAGCATTGAATTGGTACCAATATGGGACAGTCACATTTCTTTGTTGTTTAATGGTTAGTGGGATATGTGGAATGTTATGTCGTTGATTTTCTCATGTTTGTTACTGTTGACTGTTTAATAAACAAAAGATTCTCAACTGCTTTGTCTTTCACTTCATCTTTGGCAACACCTTCCTCATTGGTAAAGACATATACAAAGTACTCATTTAGTATTGCAGCCAAGCCTCAACCCCCATGTATAAAGCACCACTCCTGTTAGCACCCGTTCACTATTTATATGCCTATAAAATGTTAATTAGTTATCAAGGTTAAGGATACACAGGTGGAGGACTTTGATTGATTCAGTACCTTAAGCACATTTCAAGGACGACTGCTGGGACACTGGGTGTAGGGTAGGGAGGAGGCAGCATATAGCAAGCTGCATTCTGTAAATACATTTAGTACTATATAAAAAGACCAGCATCTGGTTTTGTACTTGGTTTGGAGTGAGTTCATGTTGAAGACTTTTAGATTCCCTTTTTTTTAAATAAATGTTTTTATTCTCCATTTTCACATTTTCCTTCAAAATTTATACCCCACCAACAGGCAACAAATGGTAACAAATACAAAGTCAATACCCTTAACATCAACAACTATCCCATCCTCCCACCACCCCACCCAACTGTCAATATATGCCTCAAATAAAACAAACCCTTCCACGGTGGGAAAAAAAACAAAAGCGAAAAAGAAAAAGGAGTCCGGAATCGCCCATGGCCACCATTAACCGATAGAGTCCCCCCCCCCCCCCCCCCCCCCACACCCACCCACCCAAGACAACACTCAATACCATCCAACCTCCAAAAGAGTACCGTAAATGACATCAAGAGTTGTAAACCCCCACTCCCCAACTCCTCCCCCTCCACTTCCTCTTGTAAAACTCCTCCCCCCAACCTGTTCCTTCCCCCCAACTTACACCCCGGCTAGACAACTCGGACCCTTGCCAGGATCTGATGGCCGCAGCCCCTCCCCCCACCTCACTCCCGTTCACTGGCCGGCTTAAACCACAAACCCTGCATATCTACCTACACCCCAAAGAGCCCTCATTCCGACTGAAAGTCCCATTTCTTCCCTTGTCCAAATATACATAACGTTGGCTCCTATAGCCCATACACCAGCACGCAGTGAAACAAAAAATAAACAAACACAGTCATGAGGGGTCCATGACCATTTCTCAATTCTGCCACAGTCCTTCTGCCTTCGCAAACTCCTCCGCTGCTTCTGCCGTCCCTAAATAAAAGTCCTTGAACTTGTAGTCACCCTCAGCTTCGCTGGATATACAATGCCGCACTGCACCCTGCTAACGTACAGTGGCCTCTTCCCCCGGTTGAAGGCAGCCCGCCTCCTCGCCGGCTCCACCGTAAAGTCCTGGTATACACGTATACCAGCTCCAGCCCACTGCACCACCCGCTTCTGCTTAGCCCAGCACAGGACCTTCTCCTTTACACTGTACGTACGGAAGCACAGAGTCACTACTCTTGGCGGCTCACTCGCTTTGGTACAGGCCTCCACGACCGATGAGCCCGATCCAGTTCATATCGGGAGGGATCCTCCCCCTCCCCCAATAGTTTCGCCAACATCGCGGCAAAATACTCAAGTCGGCCTCGGTCCTTCAACTCCTTCAGGCAGCCCCACAATCCTCAAATTCTGTCGCCTGGATCTGTTTTCCAGGTCTTCCATTTTGCCTCGCAGATCCTTGTTGATCTCCATCACCTTCCGCATCTCCTTCCCCATCGAGGCAAGTTTACCACTGTGCTGCAGTACTGTCTCTTCCACTTCCTTCAGCGCCTCCCCTTGCTCCCGCACCTCCGCCACTGCCGTCCTCACCGGGGTAATCGCCTCCTCCACCAGCACTTTCAAAATCACCCCCATCTCCTTCCTCATTGCCTCCATATGTTTCGGAAACTGCCTTTCAAATTCCACGGCCATCACCTTAGTTATTTCTTCAGCCGTAAACAATGCGAGATTCCCTTTTTTTGATAGCTCCTAGTCTCTGCTCTCTTTTTGCTTTATATTTTTTTTCACTTCCCCTCTGTACTTCATATTTACCCTGGTTCTTACTTGTATTATCTCCCTAACATAGGCACCTTATCTAACTTCTTTCATTAAGTTGGGAGTTCTGGTTTTGTCATTCGACTTGGTAATCAATCTATCTTCTTCAGCTACTTGCCTGCCAATTTTTCATTCCAATTTGAGTGTGCTTGATATCATTAAAGTTGTCCCTCCCCCAATTAGTTATTTTTTTCCACTGGATTACTCCTTGCCTTTCCATTTCTAAGCTAAATCTTGTGATATTATGATCACTGGCTCCTGAATATTCCCCTATTGATACTTGATCCACTTGATGCGCCTCACTCCTCAGAGTCACATTCAGCAATGCCTCCTTCCTCGCAGATTGGAACACATTGCTCTAGATTATCCTGAACTCACATTATAAACTCTTCCTCTCCTGCCTTTACACTATAAGAACACTTGTGATAATTAAAGTCCCCCATTATAACTATTCTATAATGTGGAGATGCCGGTGTTGGACTGGGGTGAGCACAGTAAGAAGTTCTTCTTCCGTAAGAATACCTCTTCATTCACCTGAGGAAGGAGCAGCGCTCCGAAAGCTAGTGATAACGAAACAAACCTGTTGGACTTTAACCTGGTGTATAACTATTCTATAGGTTTTGAACCTCTTTGTAATTTCCTTGCAAACATGTTCTTTTATATATTTCCCACTAGTTGAATGACCTTTAGAATACACTCAATAGTGCATTAATACCTGTTACAACCATGTGAGAAGGGCTGAACAGCTTCCCTCTTTGTTCTCTCCTCGTTTGACAGCAACCCTTTTTTTGTTTGTTTGAAAAGGATATACTTTCCAAATCAGTGAATACTTAACTGCTTACACACTGCAATTATAAAAGAACCAATAAGACAATTTATTAAAATAATCACCAAAACATTTTTGGGAATGATCTACGGAAGGAGTATTTTGTGACAGGTGATTTGAAAGAGTTACTGTTGTTGTGTTACGGGTTTGTTTGGGGTCTCAAATTATCAGATCTTGAGATTTGTATGTTTAAACATAAACCATTTATTGTTCATATAATAATAATCTTTATGTCACAAGTAGGCTTACATCAACACTGCAATGAAGTTACTGTGAAACGCCCCTAGTCGTCACACTCCGGCACCTGTTCAGGTACACTGAGGGAGAATTCAGAACGTCAAAATTACCTAACAGCACGTCTTTCGGGACTTGTGGGAGGAAACTGGAGCACCCGGAGGAAACCCACGCAGACACAGAGAGAACACGCAGACTTTGCATAGACAGTGACACAAGCTGGGAATTGAACCTGGCACCCTGGCGCTGTGAAACAACAGTACTATCCACTGTGCTACCATGCCGCCCATCTTTAACCATGTACTGTTAATGACATGCTTGGTGCTGCTACCAATGGTTAGCAAAATGTTCTCGGAGTCTAACACCATGTGACTCTATACACTACATCGTCATGTAGGCACATCATTCAAAAATCTGGTATGTTCATTGTCTCTAATGCTATGGAAAAGTGTGGCACTCAGGTAATAAATTACTCCTCCAAATTTGCTCCAGCAACACAAGTATAGGAATGCAACAATCACTTGCCTTGGAAATGATCATATTAATTACAAATATGCATTTTGCTTCAGCACACTAATAAATATTTTGCGAAATGACACAATTTTAACAAGTGAAAATTCAAATTGGACAATTATAATTCTGCATTTATTCTACACAATAATCAAAGTATTTTATGAGGTGGTTTTTGGGAGGGACAGTGTAATGGGAGGACCAAGGCATCAAGGGGTGAGTGTGTTTTGACCTTCCAAATACAAAGTTAGGGAATTTCTCCCCCACAGTAAGGTTTTCAATATTATCATTCTGGTGCCAGGGGTCTTCTTTGTTTATTCGTTTGCGGGATGTGTGCATCATGGCTAGGCCAACATTTATTGCCCATCTCTGATTGCCCTGGTGGTATGCCATCTTCTTGAATGGTTTGCAGTACATGCAGTATAGGCATACCCATAATGCTGATAGGGAAGGAGTTCTAAGTTGATGATCCAGCAACAGTGAAGGAACAGCGATACAGTGCTCAGTCAGGATAGTGTTTGGAACTTGCAGTTTGATGTTCCCATGCATCTACAGCCCTCGTCCGTTCAAGTGGAGGTGGTAACGGGTTTGGAAAGTGATGTCAAAGGAGACTTAGTGAGTCTTGTAGATGGTACACACTGCGAACACTCTGCTTGGGTCGTGGGAGTGAATGTTTAAGGTGGTGGATGGGTGCCAATCAAGAAGGCTGCATTGCCCTGGATAGTGTTGCGCTTCTTGACTGTTGTTGGAGCTGCACTCATGCAGGTAGTGGGGATTATTTCATCACACTCCTAAAATGTGCTTGGGAGATAGTGGACAGGATACTGGAGTCAGGAGGGTAGTTACTCTCTGCAAAATTCCCATCCTCTGACTGGCTTTTATAGCCACAATACTTATATGGCTGGTCCAGTTCAGTTGTTCGTTAATAATAATTCTCAGCGTGTGCGTTTCACCCAGTTTCACATCATGGCCAGGACCAAGCAGACAGCGCGCAAATCAACTGGAGGCAAAGCTCCTCGCAAACAGCTGGCTACCAAAGCGGCCCGCAAGAGCGCTCCAGCCACGGGCGGAGTGAAGAAGCCCCATCGCTACAGACCCAGCACTGTGGCTCTGAGGGAGATCCGCCGCTACCAGAAATCCACCGAGCTGCTGATCCGCAAACCGCCCTCCCAGCGCCTGGTGCGAGAGATCGCTCAGGACTTCAAGACAGACCTGCGTTTCCAGAGTTCCGCCGTCATGGCCATGCAGGAGGCCAGCGAGGCTTACCTGGTGGGGCTCTTTGAGGACACCAACCTGTGCGCCATCCACACCAAGCGAGTCACCATCATGCCCAAAGTCATCCAGCTGGCCCGCCGCATCCGTGGGGAACGCGCCGAAAACCCGGCTTCACAACAACGGCTCTTTTAAGAAGGGCAGCACGGTAGCATGGTGGTTAGCACAATTGCTTCACAGCTCCAGGGTCCCAGGTTCGATTCCCGGCTTGGGTCACCGACTGTGCGGAGTCTGCACGTTCTCCCCGTGTGTGCGTGGGTTTCCTCCGGATGCTCCGGTTTCCTCCCACAGTCCAAAGATGTGCAGGTTAGGTGGATTGGCCTTGCTAAATTGCCCTTAGTGTTGGGTGGGGTTACTGGGTTATGGGAATAGGGTGGTGTGGGCTTAGGTAGGGTGCTCTTTCAAAGAGCCGGTGCAGAATTGATGGGCCGAATGGCCTCCTTCTGCACTGTAAATTCTATGATTCTATAATCCTGGGTTTGTTGATAATGGAGAATGGTAATGTCAATTAACGTCAAGGGCAGAGGTTTAGATTCTCTCTTGTTGAATATGGTAATTGGCTGGCACAGGTGTGGCGCAAATATTATTCCCCGCAGCGATGTCCTGCGGCTAAGATGATTGACCTCCAACAACCACAATCACCTTCCTTTGTGTTAGGTCTGACTCCAAACTCTCCTTCAGCCAATGGGGCAGTAAACAGAAGGCAAATAACCTGACATTTGCCAAGTACACAGCTACAAGTAGAAGAGAAATGTCAACGAAATATGGAAGATTAGTCAAGTTTCATGAGCACTTGAAAGGACCAGAACCAGCAAACAACCTCCTGACACACATGTCCTGGTATTTATTGCATATATGCAAGGTAATTAATTCAAGCAAGTAATTATATCTCAAGATATTCAGAAATATAAATAAACCAAAAATCTGGGCATGCTTGGCATGAGCATTGTTTATTTTAAAATGTGTTTCTAAAAACTCAGCTAATTTTAAAAAGTGATAGCTGTTTCTTTCAACTTTCCATTGCTTATCACAGTAGTAACATGTCAAGAGTAAGGAAATTTTGCATTCCTCAAATGTGTTTTGATTAACTGGTAAGTACAAACCCCACACCATGTTTAACAGTCTCCAAATGCAGCTTTGAGAAATTCGTAATGAATTCATAATGAATTCATAATGAAGTTCATACTTTTCCCCCCAAAGAGACATATCAAATCTACCCAAGTGTGAGAGATTAGGAGTGACAACATCCAAATGTGTACATTGGCAGTGCTTTAAAGGTCCACTAAATAAAATTGTGCATCCTAAAGCCACACAACACTACCAAACTGGTAGTCGTCTGGTTGAAATCACCTTTATATCATTAATCCCATTAGAGCACTCTCTGCAATTTTGCGTGCAACTTGTTGAAGAGTTTCAATGCCGAATGGTAAATTCACCCTCAGGTGCCATTAGTGAGCTTGGCGAGTTAGTTGGTCAGCCAACTAGCTCCTGGAGTACTGCAGACATACCTGGTTCAGACATTGGATTGACATTTAAAGTTACCATATTATGAAATAACTCTACGTACCTCCTCATTGCTTCTGTGACG
This sequence comes from Scyliorhinus torazame, assembly GCF_047496885.1. Lineage (NCBI taxonomy): Eukaryota > Metazoa > Chordata > Chondrichthyes > Carcharhiniformes > Scyliorhinidae > Scyliorhinus > Scyliorhinus torazame. The sequence goes on from NC_092715.1 coordinate 157,972,752, forward strand.
AACTAAGGATTTTTAAACTGGATTGAGAGCTATAGGTTTATTTTCTTGTTGTTTAATGGGAAATTGTGCAATAGTGTTAAGGGGTAATTGTTCTTTTTGGTGTGAAGTTAAAGAGTTTAATATTGTATTCATAATAAAGTTTTGTTTAAAATGCCAAAGCCCTATATTTTCATGCAATCACTCCTGGAGCGAATCATTCTTTCCGCACAGTCTTGCAAAACAAGTCTTGCGAAATAAACTAAAATATTGGGATTTTGGTCCAGTAACGTAGCCACTATTGGGGTTTGGTCTGGGATCGTAATAAAAGTAGGGGCTTGGGTCCAGGATTTTAAGTATAATTCCTTTTTTGGCTTGGGGTTATTGAACTTAAAGACAGTGAGTGTGTGTGGAACGATTGCATTCTTTCAGGTTTTAAAATTTAAACAGGGAGTGACTGGAGATGGTCTCTTTCAGTTGCAAAAATTTTCCTGGGTATGGAAGAGATTACTCGGGATGGTTTACAAAGGAATGTTAAAGCAAAATTTTGAGTTTAGGAGTAGCTGCAGTTAACCTTATCTAAAGGGGTGAGGGTAGAGATAATACAAGCTCAATATTCAAATTTGCCAGAGACACAGCCTGAATCATTAGAATTAGTTAGAAATTAATTACAAACGGAAGTGAAGAACTTGGAAATGAAGGAAAAGGAGAGATTGGCAATGGCAGAAAAAAAGAGCTTTTCAAAAAGAAATGGAAATGAGAAAGATTGAGGTGGAAATTTAAAAATAGCAAAGGAAGAAAAGGATAAGGAAAATAGACCAAATGTATGACGCACTTTTTGGAGTGTCGGAAGACCCTGGAATCCAGGGGGTCGAGAGAAGATGACGTTTTGGCTTTTGCCTCCTTGGTAGCCCGGAGACGGATATTACGCGTGTGGAGGGACTCGAAGCCCCCGAAATCAGAGGTATGGATTGGTGACATGGCTGGGGTTCTCAGTCTTGAGAAAGTTAAGTTCGCCCTGGTAGAATCGACATTAGGGTTCGTCCGGAGGTGGCAGCCGTTTATCGACTCGGAGAAAACTAAACTGTCAGCAGGTTCAATAAGGGGGGGTTAGGCGGGAACAGTGGGAGATGGAGGGATGTGTTACGCACTGAACTCTGTTTACTTGTGTATTTGTATCTTTTGTTATTATAAAACCATAAATGCCTCAATAAAATGTTTATTTTTAAAAAAAGAATCCCAACAGTGTAAAGGAGATTCCCATTGAGTCTGTATCGTGCATCTGAAAGAGCATCCTGCTAGGCTCACTCCCCCGCCCTATCTCCGCAACCCTACCTAGCCTTTGGACACGAAGGGGCAATTTAACATGGCCAATCCACCTAACCTGCACATCTTTGGACTGTGGGTGGAAACCCACGCACACACGAGGAGAATGTACAAACTCCACAGTCATCAAAGGTCAGAACTGAACCTGCCCTGTGAGGCAGCAGTGCTAACCACTGTGCCATCCTAATCTTACCTCAGTCACTCTCCCCTTTTCCTTCAAATCTGCTGTCATTATCCCACACCACAAAAAAAAAATCATCTTGCAAACTACCACCCCGTCTTCAACATCCCTTTCCTCTCAAAATAAAAATCTGTGCCCACCTTTCCCAGAACTCTATGTCTGAATCCCTCCAATCAGGTTTCCACACTTGCTACAGTACCAAAATGGCTATTATAAGCCAGAGGCTGACAACCCACGTGACTGTGACTAAGGTAAACTGTCCTTCCTTCTCCTTCTTGACCTGTCTGTAGCCTTTAATGTGATTGACACACCATCCTCCTTCAATGTCACTCCACCATCATGCAGTTTGGACCACTGCTCTCACTTGGTTCCATTCTTATTTAATTGGAGCCAGAAAGTCACCTGCAATGGTATCTCTTTATACTCTTGGGCTATTACCTCTGATGTTACCCAAGGATCTAGTCTTGGCCCCCTCCTACTTCTTATCTACTTGCCACCCCTTGACAAAATCATCTGAAAACACATTAGTTTCCACATGTACACTGAAGACACTCAGCTCCACTTCACCACCATCACCTCTCTTGATTCCTCCACTGTCTCTAAACTTTTATGCTGCTTGTCCATCATCCCGTACCCGTTGGGCAGAAATTTTATAGAATCATAGAATTTACAGTGCAGAAGGAGGCCATTCGGCCCATCAAGTCTGCACCGGCTCTTTGAAAGAGCACCTACCCAAACCCACACCTCCACCCTATCCCCCATAACCCAGTAACCCCACCCAACACTAAGGGCAATTTAGCATGGCCAATCCACCTAACCTGCACATCTTTGGACTGTGGGAGGAAACCGGAGCACCCGGAGGAAACCCACGCACACACGGGGAGAACGTGCAGACTCCGCACAGACAGTGACCCAAGCCGGGAATCGAACCTGGGACCCTGGAGCTGTGAAGCAATTGTGCTAACCACCATGCTACCCCGTGCTGCCCTAAAAGGAAATATTGGGAAGAGGAAATCCATTATCTTCAGTCCACACCATAAATTCAGTTTCATAGCAAGACTTCATCGCTGATCGTGGGAACTGTATCACAGTGAACTGATCTCAATCCTGACATCATATCTGACCCAGAGATGAGTTTGTGACCACATATCCACTTCATCACTAAGACTGCCTATAATATTTCCATTCTCTGTAGTCCACCTTCGCCCTTCTCAGCTCATGTGCTGCTGAAATCCTCATCTATACCTTTTATTACCTTTAGACTGGACTATTCTAAAGCACTCCTCACCAGCTTCCCATATTGTACCTTCCGTAAACTTGAAGTCATCCAAAGGTTTGCTGCCTCACATGCACCAAGTGCTGCTCCACTATCACCTCTTGTGTTTGCTGACCTACATTGGTCTTAAAATTCCCATCCTTGTTTTCAGATCCCTCCACGGTCTGGCCCCTTCCTACCTCTATAAATTCCTCCTTGATGTGCCATCAATTATACAAAGACGAGTTGTGGAACAAAACTGTGGCTTTAATAAGCTAAACGGAAATCTGCTGGCAACTGATCCCGAACTGGGGCAGGGCCAGAGGTCAGCCACCTTTACACAGAGCTGAGGGGAGGAGCCACAGGCGGAGCCAGCAGAGACAACAAACAATATATACAATACAGTAAGTGGTTTACCACAATATATATAATACAGTAACAGTGGTTTACCATATTCACCCCCTGGTTAAAAAAAAAAAAAAGAGTCCGGCGAGGGTGAAGTGGACTTGAAGATCGAGTCTGTCGGGGGCTTTGACCTTCCGCCGTGAACGCCTCAGTCACGGCTGTGGTGTGGGCACTGGTGTAGAGACCTGTGTGTCCTGGAGCGTGTCGTCTTCTTCTTCATCCAGTAGTTGAGTCGGTGGAGAGACGGAGACGGTGTAGGGGCGGAGGTGGTGGTGATGGTCGCTGGGGGGCCTGCGGGTGCCAAATTCCGAAGTAGCCGAGTAGTGGTGGAGGGAGACGGTGTAGGGTCGGGGGTAGTAGTGATGATCATCGGGGAACCCGTGGGTGCCAAATCCCGAAGGGAGACTGTGTCCTGCTGCCAGTCATGGTGTGCCACGTAGGCATATTGTGGGTTGGCATGGAGGAGAAGAACCCTTTCGATCAGGGGATCCGATTTATGACTCCTCGCATGTTTCCGGAGGAGGACAGGCCCTGGGACTGTCAGCCAGGACGGGAGCAAGACCCCTGAGGTGGACTTCCTGGGGAAGACAAACATTTGTTCGTGAGGGGTCTCATTGGCAGTACACAGGAGTGACCGGATGGAGTGGAGCGCATTGGGAAGGACCTCCTGCCAGCGGGAGACTGGGATACTTCTAGACTGTAGGGCAAGAAGGACGGCCTTCCAGACCGTCGCGTTCTCTCTCTCCACCTGTCTGTTTCCCCGGGGGTTGTAGCTGGTAGTCCTGCTTGAGGTGATGCCCTTGCTAAGCAGGAACTGACACAACTCGTCACTCATGAAAGAGGAACCCCGGTCGCTATGGATGTAGGTGGGGAAACCGAATAAGGTGAAGAGACTGTGCAGGGCCTTGATGATAGTGGCAGAGGTCATGTCAGGGCATGGGATGGCGAAAGGGAAACCCGAGTACTCGTCAATAATGTTGAGGAAGTACACGTTACGGTCAGTGGAGGGGCCCTTTGAAATCGATGCTAAGGTGATCAAAGGGGCGGGAAGCCTTTGCCAGGTGCGCTCTGTCTGGCCGATAGAAGTGTGGTTTGCACGCCACGCAGACCTGGCAGTCCCTGGTCATGGTCCTGACCTCCTCGATGGAGTAAGGCAAGTTGCGGGTTTGACGAAATGAAAAAAACAGGTGACCCCCCGGGTGAGAGAGGTCATTGTGGAGGGCCCAAAGTTGGTCTACTTGTGCGCTGGCACATGTACCGCGGTTAAGGTATCTGGGGGCTCATTGAGCTTCCCAGGTCGATACAAGATATCGTAATTGTAGGTGGAGAGTTCGATCCTCCACCTCAGGATCTTGTCATTCTTGATCTTGCCCCGCTGTGTTATTAAAACATGAAGGCAACCGGTCAGTGAGGAGAGGGAATCGACTGCCGGCCAGGTAATGCCTCCAATGTCGCACAGCTTCCACAATGGCTTGGGCTTCCTTTTCGGCGGAGGAGTGTTGAATTTCGGAGGCCTGAAGGGTACGGGAGAAGAAAGCCAGGGTAGCGGCCAGGGCAAAGTCAGACGCATCGCTCTCCACCTGGAACGGGATGGACTCATCTACTGTGTGCATTGCGGCTTTGGCAATAACTGCCTTGATGCGGTTGAAGGCCAGGCGGGCCTCAGCCGCCAGGGGAAAAATGGTAGATTTAATGAGTGGGCGGGCCTTGTCCGCATAATTGGGGGCCCACTGGGCATAATAGGAGAAGAACCCCAGGCATCTCTTCAGGGCCTTGGGGCAATGGGAAGTTCCAGGAGGAGTCGCATGCGGTCGGGGTCGGGTCCTAGGACCCCGTTTTCCACCACGCAGCCAAGGATGGCTGCGTGGGTTGCGTGGAAAACGCATTTCTCCTTATTATATGTGAGGTTAAGGAGCTTAGCGGTGTGGAGGAAATGTTGGAGGTTAGCGTCATGGTCCTGCTGGCCATGGCCGCAGATGGTGACATTATCCAGATACGGGAACGTGGCCCGTAGCCTGTACTGGTCAACCATTCGGTCCATCACTCGTTGGAAGACCGAGACCCCATTGGTGACGCCGAAGGGGACCCTGAGGAATTGGTAGAGGCGGCCATCTGCCTCGAAGGCAGTGTATTGACGGTCCTCCGGGCGGATAGGGAGCTGGTGGTACGCAGATTTCAAGTCAACAGCGGAGAAGACTTGAGACTGCGCAATCTGACTGACCATATCAGATATGCGAGGAAGGGGGTACGCATCGAGCTGCCTGTACCGGTTGATCGTCTGACTGTAGTCAATGACCATCCGGTGTTTTTCCCCAGTCTTGCCGACCACCACTTGGGCTCTCCAGGGGCTGGTACTGGCCTCTATGATCCCTTCCCGCAGGACCTCTGACCTGATAAAAGGCCTTGTCCCGGGCACTGTATCGTCTGCTCCTAGTGGCGATGGGCTTACAGTCCGGGGTGAGGTTAGCGAAGAGCGAGGGTGGAGTGACCTTAAGGGCTGCGAGGCTGCAGGCAGTGAGGGGGTGCAGGGGTTCACCGAACTTCAAGGTAAGGCTTCGGAGGTGGCACTGAAAATCAAGACCCAGTAATAGGGCAGCACAGAGATGAGGGAGGACGAAGAGGTTGAAATTAGCGTACTCTACGTCCTGTGCCGAAGGGTTGCGACACAGTACCCCCGGATCTCCATAGAATGTGATCCGGAAGCCAGGGAGATTTTCTGGGTGGCGGGTAAAAGTGGGAGGGAGCAGCGCCTTACCGTATCTGGGTGGATGAGGCGGTCAGTGCTCCAGGAGTCAAAGAGGCAGGTCGTCTCGTGCTCATTGATCCGGACGGCCATCATGGATTTAGTGAGGTGATGAGGTCGAGACTGGTCGAGGGTGATAAGGGCGAGCTTCGGAAGGCGAGTGGGCTGGTAGAGAGTAGCGGAGGCCAGCTAACGACTGGGTGAGCAGGGGTTCCGGGGTGCGGCGGGGTGACTCCAAGATGGCGGTCCCCACGGGTCGCACGTGGCGGGTGGCATCGAAGATGGCGGCCTCCACGGGTTGCACGTGGCGAAGATGGCGGCTCCCACGTGGCGGGTGGCGTCGAAGACGGCAGCTCCCACGGGTCGCACGTGGCGGGTGGTGTCGAAGATGGCGGCCCCCACGGGGCGGATGACGTGGTAGATGGGGGCAGTCCGATAGGCAATACGTAGCACTGCTGGGTCTGTAAACTTTAGGAACAGGTCGGGCCTGGCAGACTTTGGCGAAGTGGCCCTTCTTTCAGCACCCGTTGCAGATCATGCTCCGTGCTGGGCAGCGTGGTCTGGGGTGCTTACCCTGAAGTAGCATCTCGGGCCTCCGGAGTTGGCGGATTGATGCGCGGCACAGGCTTGCGACGCACCCGGGTCGGGTGATGGCGGCGCCCACGAGGGTGCCGCGTGGTCGGAGGTGCAGGCCGAATTCAAGAGCTGCACTGTCTCTTGGAGGCCGAGTGTACCCCCTTCTCGCAGGCGCTGGTGGATGTAGTTAGATTTTATGCCAGCGACATAGACGTCCCTGATCAGCAGCTCCGTGTGCTGGACAGCCGATACCGCCTGGCAACTACAGTTCCGGCCGAGTACCCGCAAAGCACGCAGGAATTCGGCCTGCGATTCTCCAGGGCGCTGACGCCTCGTGGCAAGGAGATGCCTAGCGTATACCTTATTTACTGCCTTTACTTAATGCTGAAGGGGCAGTATCACCTCTTCGTACGAGGCAGCGTCCCTGATAAGGAGGAAAACTTGCGGGCTTCCCCGGGCGTTGAGGACTCGAAGCTTGTGGATGTCGGCGACGGCGGCAGATTGGAGGCAAGCTTCGAAGCAACTTAGCCAGTGCTCAAATGTTGCAGTGGCTTTGGCTGCTTGGGGGTCCAGTTCCAGTCGATCAGGCTTGAGTGATGCATCCATCTTAATCGTTTAGCTTATTAAATTGATGTGCCATCAATTCTCCAAAGACGAGTTGTGGAACAAAACTGTGGCTTTAATAAGCTAAACGAAAACCTGCTGGCAACTGATCCCGAACTGGGGCAGGGCCATAGGTCGGCCACGTTTATACAGAGCCTGAGGGGAGGAGCCACAGGCGGAAACAGCAGAGACAACAAACAATATATACAATACAGTAGTTTACATATTGTGGTGAGCCACATATGGCTATTGTATATACTCACTGTTGTTCTATTATTACTATTATCATCGACATCCACAATTGTATATACTTACTGTTGTTGCTGTTACTGTTGCTGTTGAATTGTTGTGTTGATGCTGCTGTTGGCTCCGCCCCTCTGAGGAGGTATATAACCAGCCGATCTGAGACAGGCTCAGTGCGAGAGAAGCTACAGGTTGGCACACATCTAGTTGATTAAAGCCACTGTTCTTTGGTACAAACTGTCTCAACTGAATTGATGGTCATCATATATAATACAGCAACAGTGGTTTACCACACTCCTCCCAATAACTCTCAAGAGCTATCAGTGTTCCACCAAACCATCTGGCCTTGCTTTCAGTTGCCCAGGCCCCAAGCTCTGGAATATATACCCTCCCTAAATCCCTCCACTTTCCTGTTTTAAGATGTTTCTTAAAATCTGTCACATTGAACAAACTTTTGGACATCTGCCCCATTTCCTTATGTGGCTCAGCCATGTTTTGTTTTATGACGTTGCTTTTACTAAATTTAAGGCGCTAATTAAATACACATTGCGGTCGAAGGGACATTTACACACCTCAAAAATCCAGATTCGTTTAATTGAAATTAACATCTCGGCGCGGTTTGATTACAGTTCACCCCACTCACTCCTCGGTTTGCACCAAGTACAAATTTAAATTTATTGAACAAAAAGGCTTGCCCATAAGGATCAGTTTACACAAGTTTAAAAGTGTGAACAGAAATGCACAATGCAGCAGTTATTTATTTCACCTACTTAACGGAAGGTTTGTGTCCCGCATGTGTAAACATTCTAGGCCAACCTGACTCTGATTTTTTTAACGGAACTGTTTGCTGCTCCGTTTTGTTTAGAGATCGGCCTGAGTCAGCCTCCTGTCTCCTTACCTCATTCGCTTCGCTTTGCTGTTGTTCTTTCTTCTTCTTCCTTTTCTGTTTCTTCTTCTCGTTGTTGCCGGCCCCGGCCTGGCTGCTGCTGTTTTTCTTGGCTGCTTCGGCTCGGGGACTTTTCCCGACGCCGTTATTCCGCCCAGAGTCTGACTCCGAATCGGACGAGTCACCCTCCACCCGGAGCAGAGCAAAGCGAGAGGCGGTGGCGGGGAGCGAGGCCGAGCCGACTGCTGCCGCCATGACGGGCGCTTCAATCAGACAGGGAGGGGAGATGTCCGAGAGACGGCAGGCGGAGGAAACTTCCCCTCACGCTCTGACTGCCACCTCGGCGCCGGTGCCCGCGGGTCCGGGAACGCGCTCGGGGCGGATCCGGAGCGCGCTCGGGCGGGAGCGCGCTTAGGCCGGGCTGGGCGGGTTGGGGGAGCGCGCTTGGACAGGCCCCCGGGGCGCGCCTGGGCGGAGACGGGCGCGCGCGTTCTCAATCCCGGGACATTGGAGCCGGGCGCGCGCGCGCACCCACACACACCCTCACACCAGCTCCAGTGGCAATGTTTTTTTTTAATATAAATTTAGAGTGCCCAATTCATTTTTTCACAATTAAGGGGCAATTTTGGCTAATCCACCTCCCCTGCACATCTTTTTGGGTTGTGGGGGTGAGACCCACGCAGACACGGGGCGAATGTGCAAACTCCACAGGGACGGTGACCCGGGGCCGGGATCGAACCCAGGTCCTCGGCGCCGTGAGGCAGCAGTGCTAACCACTGTGCTGCACCCAATGAGTCGCAATGCTGCAGCTTCCTATTTATTCACACATTAACACAAATAGAATTGGGGGGGGGGGTCTTTCCCCCAGCCCACACCAGTATTGGTAGTTTTTCATAGAATTTACAGTGCAGAAGGAGGCCATTCGGCCATCGAGTCTGCACCGGCTCTTGGAAAGAGCTCCCTACCCAAGGTCAACACTTCCACCCTATCCCCATAACCCAGCAACCCCACCCAACACTAAGGGCAATTTTGGACACAAAGGGCAATTTATCATGGCCAATCCACCTAACCTGCACATCTTTGGACTGTGGGAGGAAACCGGAGCACCCGGAGGAAACCCACGCACACACGGGGAGGATGTGCAGACTCCGCACAGACAGTGACCCAAGCCGGAATCGAACCTCGGACCCTGGAGCTGTGGAGCAATTGTGCTATCTTCAATGCTACCGTGCTGCCCGTGTTTAGGGGTACAGAGTCTCCGGGCTGGTCATGAGGGGGCTCTTGACCAGGTTAGCTAAACCTAAGTGCAACGTGCCATCTCGTTGCAGCCCGATAGGTACAGATGCCCCAGGACGGCTCAGCCTCTGATGACCAATTCGGCTGGATCCTGGCTCTCATTGAAAAGGCTGCATGCTATTTTGCTGGCTGGTGCTGAAGTTAACAACTTCCGAAGAGCCATACAGAGTGAAAACGTTAACTCTGTTTTTCTCTCCATAGATGCTGCCAGACCTGCTGAGTTTTCCTGGCATTTTCTGATTTTATTCTCAGAACAGGGACAAGTTGATCAGAAAAGTTAATAAAAGTGAGGATTGAGAGTCCACGTAACACTGTGCTTTCACTGTTCACTTACTGATCATCCAATAACACTGCGTTACAAGAGGGCTTTTGAACACACATTGGAGGAATTTCTGGGACACTTCAACACAACCTTTTTGGGGGAAATCTTTTTGGACATGATCTGAAAAGAGTCAATGCAGTGTTACTATACCTTATTGGAGACTTTACTGGAGTCACCCACCTTGCCAGCAGTCCTCACACGAATAAGGAATTGGAGGTGGAAATGGGGTTAGAGAAGCATATGCTGCTGGAGGATAGAGGGAGAGGAATGCAAGGAAAGCTCTCAGCAGAAGGCCCTAAGTATCCAGGATCTTCGGAGGACCCCAGTCACATTCATATGACCCAAGAGTGATTAATGAGGATGCTGTATTTTACCAAGAAGATCATCACAAAGATCTGTGCGTGGAAGGCCCAAATGTCACAGCATAGCTTTATCACTTAATTTTTATGCCAATGAAGCCTTTCAGATTGTCACAGGTCATTTCAGTCACATATCACAATCTTCTGTGCACTTCTGTTTCAGAAAGGTCACTGAGCTCAATATACTCTGAGGAAAAACTATATATAATTCCCTATTGCCTGAGAATAATAGGGCCAACAAACTTTAGGTTTGCAGGATTCATCATGATCCAAGGTGCGATTGTCTGTACATGTGGCCATGAGAGTCCCTCTATAAACTCTGAGGTTTTCAGGAACATGAAAGGATTTCATTCCCTCAGTGCAGCTGCTATGGGCCTACTGGCAGTACATCATGCAGATCTACTGTTTAGGGAGTTACCATAATGCTTTTATAGCAAGACAGCCATCCACCTCACAGATCTTTGAGCCGTAACACAATATGCAAAGTTATACTTGGTGATAACTACTTATGCTATGTCTCATAAGGGGGTCACTGATGCCATGTCCCATGACACCCTGGAGAAAACCTCAGGAGCCAGCTGAGCACTCGTACCAAGAGAATCAACTCTGCCATTCAGACTATCATTGAGTAAACTATTGGGGTCCTCGAGCAGAGGTAGTGCCCAGCTGGTGCCTGAGATTTTCTCCAGAGTCGTGCCCTATAGCATTACAGACTATTCCTCGTCACCTAGTAGTTATCCATGCACATCGACTTGCCCTGCAGTACTTGGTCAGGAAGATCTCGAGATTAAAGATGCCTTACGACATTCTCCAGTCTGGAGAGCATGAGAAACCAGCTGTTACCATAAGTGCTATCATTATAGCATTATTAATGCTTGACAGATTTTCACAACCTATCACAGTGGATAGCTGTAAGTTTAATTTGATTGACAGCTCAAATAATACCGTGGGCAGCACAGTAGCATAGTGGCTAGCGCTATGGCTTCACAGCGCCAGGGTCTCAGGTTCGATTCCCGGCTTGGGTCACGGTCTGTGCAGAGTTTGCACGTCCTCGCGGTGTCTGCGTGGGTTTCCTCCAGGTGTCCGGTTTCCTCCCACAAGTCCCGAAAGTCGTGCTATTAGGTAATTTGGACATTCTGAATTCTCCCTCTGTACACCCGAACAGGCGCCGGAATAAGGCGACTAGGGCCTTTTCACAGTAATTTTATTGCACTGTTAATGTTAACCTACTTGTGACAATAAAGATTATTATTATAAAGATTAACTGTTTCTGATGTTGGGTTTTAAATACACATAGAACAGTACAGCACAGTACCTCCTTCCCTGTCTCGCCTTAAGTTCCTATATCCTGGAATATTGAGCTACCAATCCTGCCCTCTTTGAACCACGTCTGAGACAGCAATAACATACCTCCGTGTTTTAATTTGTGCCCTCAATTCATCTGCCTTGTTTGTCAGACTCCTTGAATTAAAATAAATACCATCTGATTTTCCCAGACTCCCTTGTGATTTAACTGGTCTGGCAATTCTATATCTCCCTGCCTCACTTGTTGTCTCTTCAAATTTTGACTGTGCATCTATCCCTGCTGAACCTTCTCTCAGGATCTCAGCCCCCTGCCAAGTTAGCTTAAACCGTCCCCAACCGCACAAGCAAACCTCTCTGCAAGGGCACTGGTATAGTTTCGGTTCAGATGTACAGGTCCCAACATCCCCCAAAATGGTCCCAATGTCCCAGAAATCTAAAATCCTCCCTCTTGCACCATCTCTCCAGCCACACATTCATCTAGACTAACCTCCTGTTTCTATACTCACTAGCAGGTGGCACCAGACGTAATCCAGAAATTACCACCTTCTGGGTCCTGATGATTTTTAGTCTACTTCCTGGCTCCCTAAATTCGGCTTGCAGGATCTCATCCCTTTTTCTGCCGATATTGTTGGTACCAATGTATACCACAATATTTGTCTGTTTGACCTCTCCCTTCAGTATGCCCTGTAGCTGTCCAGTGACATCATTGACCCTGGCACCAGGGAGACTTAATACCACCCTGGAGTCTCTTTGGCGGCCGCAGAAACGAGTGTCTTTTCTCCTTACAATTGAATCCCTTACCACTATAGCCCTGACACTTTTCGTCCTCTACTCATGTGCAGCAGACCCATCCGTGGTGCCATGAAATTGGTTGCCACTGCTTTCCCCTACAGTAATGTCCCCCAACAGTATCCAAAACGGTATATCTGTTAGAAAGGTGGATGACCACAGGGGACTTCTGCACTACCTGCCTTCCTCTACTCTGCTGGTGGTCACCCATGCCCTTTCTGCAGGTTCAATCTTCACCTGCAGTGTGACCACCTCACTGAGCGTGGTCTTCGACTTGCTCAGCATCGCAGATGCTCCGCAGTGATACCTACTAGAAAGAAAAATTCTCAGGGGAGGACCCACCATCTTTGGTTAACTAAAGAAGTTAAGGAAACCACTAACTTTAAGAAAAGCATACAACTGCGCAAAGGTGAGTGGCAGGTCAGATGATTGGTCAGAATATAAAGAATGGTAGAGAATGATTGAAAGGTTAATCAGTAGAAAGAAATTAGAATATGGGAAGAAGCTAGCTAGAAATATAAAAATGATAGCAAGAGTTCCTACAGGTATTTAAAAAGAAAAAGAGTAAGGGAAATGTTGGTCCTCTAGAGAGTGACAATTGGGAGTTAATAGTAGATGATAAGGAAATGGCTGATAAAATGAACAAATATTTTGCTTCCAACTTCACTATGGAAGACACAAAACAATTCAGGTAATACCTATAAATCATCTTCAAGAAAGGAGACAAAGCAGACTGTGGGAACTTCTGCGGAATTTCCCTACTCACTATCCCCAGGAAGATAGGGGCTTTTCACAGTAACTTCATTTGAAGCCTACTTGTAACAATAAGCGATTTTCATTTCATTTCATTCAAGATCATTGCCCGAATCCTCACTAGTGGCCTTCTCACAGTCTCTGAAGAAATCCTTCTGGAAAGCCAATGTGGCTGCCGACCAAACCGTGGAACAATGTATATGATTATCAATGCTTGACAACTTCAAGAGAAATGCCAGGAGCAACACCAACCATTCTACATAGCTTTCATTGATCTGACAACGACTATTGATTCAGTCAATTGGGAAGTGCTATGGAAGACCCTATCAAAGGCTGACAGTCCAGAGAAATTCATCAACATCCTCAGACTCTTTCACGACAAGATGTTTTCAACAGTTTTCACTGCCGGAAATAAGACAGAAACCTCCGAGGTCAAGACTGGACTACAGCAGGGTTGTGGCATCGCCCCCAACCTTTTCTCCATCTTCATCGCCACCATCCTTCACCTTGTCAAGAACAAGCTTCCCATTCGAATGGACATCGCCTACAGGACGGAGGGAAAACGTTTAATCTCAACCAGTTGAAATCCAAAAGGAAAACAACACTGACATCATTCGTGAAACTTCAGTATGGAGATGAACATCGCCATCGCCACTCTTTCAGAAGAGAATCTCCAAACCATGCTTGACACCTTCACGGAAGCGTACTAAAGAATCGGTCTCGGCCTCCACCTCAATACTGAAGTCCTTTACCAACTCATCCAGGGTAAGATCCAGTCTCTCTTTCCATCAGGATCAATGGAGAAACCCTTCTAAACATGGAACATTTCCCCTGCCTGGGGAGCCACCTCTCATTTAAGGCTGACATTGATGTGGAGATCCAACATCGTATCCAATCCGTGCATGCCACCTTTGGATGCTTAAGGACGAGAATCTTCGACGACTGCAACACCTGTGCTGATACAAAGGGCCTCGTGTACAAGGCAGTTGTCCTCCCAAATCTTTGATACGGCTCAGAAACATGGACTACCCAGAGACACAACCTCAAGGCTTTGGAGAGGTATCATTAATGCTGTCTGAGAAGGATTCACCGCATCAGTTGGGAGGACAGGCGTACCAACATCAACGTCCACGAAGGAGCCAAGTGCACCAACATCGAGACCATGATCATCCAAAACCAATTCCGCTGGACTGGCCACATGCTTCGGATGCCAGAGTCCCGACTGCCAAAACAAATCTTCTTTGCCCAGCTCAAGGAAGGCTCCCGAACAAGAGAAGGACAAAGGAATTGCTTGAAGATTTACCTCAAGAAATGCAACATAAGACTTCAACGCCTGGGAGACCCTTGCTCAGTAGAGACCTACTTGGAAGAACCTCCTGATTGAAGGGATACAATTCTTTGAGAACACCCACTGGCAAGAAAGGAATACCAGCAATCTTGAGTCCAAGGACTAATCCCACCTCCCGGAAACACCCGCCATGTGCGTGGTCAGTGTTGTGGCTCTAGGATCAGGCTCATCAACCACACAAGGACCCACAAAACCCGCGACCAGTGATGTGGAGTTTCTTAGGTGGATAAACATACTCATTAGTGAGTGATCGCCGAGAGAGGATAGACCAATAGACAAGCAATGGCAGACATTTAAGTGGATATTTCAGAATACTCAGAACAAGTACATTCCTATTATAAAGAAAAATTCTAAGGGGAGGACCCACCATCTCTGGTTAACTAAAGAATTTAAGGAAAGCATCAAACTTAAGGAAAAACATATAACTGCGCAAAGATGAGTGACAGTTCAGAAGGTTGGTCAGAATTTAAACAATGGTAGAGAAAGGTTCATTCGGAGAAATAAATTAGAGAATGAGAGGAAACTAACTAGAAATGTTAAAATGGATAGCAAGAGTTTAATGTAAGGGAATGTATTGGTCCTCTAGAGAGTGACAATGGGAGTTAATAGTAGATAATAAGGAAATGACTGATGAAATGAACAAATATTTTGCTTGTCTTCACTATAGAAGATACTAAAAACATTCCAGTAATACTGTAAATCAGAAGGTAGAAGGGAAAGAGGAAATGGTGAAATTACAATCACTCGGGAAGCTGTACTGAGTAAATTGATGGAACTGCGTGTTGACTAGTTTTCGAGTCCTGATAAGACTTCAACCTATGGTCGTAATAGAGGTGGCAAATGAGGTTGTAAGTGCGTTATGATTAATGTTCCAAAATTTGCAAGACCCTGGAAAGATTCAATCAGACATGGAAAGGTCAGCATTGCGATTGCGGCGCTGAGGACCAGTGTTCGAATCCTGGCCCTAGGTTACTGTCCATGTGAAGTTTGCACATTCTCCCCATGTCTGCGTGGGTTCACCCCCACAATTCAAAGATGTGCAGGTTAGGTGGATTCGCCACGCTAAATTGCCTCTTAATTGGAAAAAATAATAATTGCGTACTCTAAATCAGACCGGGAAGCAACATACATAACCCTTATATTGAAGAAGGGAGGGAGGCAGAAAACAGGAAACTGCAGGCTAGTTAGTTTCACATCTGTCATGGGAAAGGTATTAGAATCGATCATTAAGGGGGTTATACTGGGCACTTGGAAAAACGTAAGATAATCCGGAAGAGTCAGCATGGTTTTCTGAATGGGAAATAATGTTTAACCAATTGATTGGAGTTCTTTGGAGGAGTAACATACCCTGTGGATAAAGGGGAGCCTGTAGATGTACTGTATTTGGAGTTCCAGAAAGCATTTGATAAGGTGCCACATCAAAGGTTATTGTGATGCATGGGGCAATATAATAACATGGATAGCTTTGGCAGAGTATGCATAAATGGGCCTCTCTGGTTGACAGGATGTGATGAGCTGAGTCCCAGAGAAGTCTGTGCTGGGGCCTCAACCTTTTAGAATGAATCAATGCTTTAGATGAGGGGAACGAAGGCATCATTGCTAAATTTGCAGATGAAGCAAAGATCGGGAGTAAAGTATGTTGTCAAGAGGACATAAGGAGCTTGCAGACTTAAATAGATAGGTTGAGTGTGCAAAAATCTGGCAGATGAAGTATAATGTGGGAAAGTGTGAAGTTGTTTATTTGGCAGGAAGATTAAAAAAAGAGTATTACTTAAACAGAGAATGACTGCAGAATTCGGAGGTGCAGACGATTCTGTGTGTTCTAGTGCACGAGTCACAAAAGGTTGGCATGCAAGTACAGCAAGTTATTAAGAATGCTAATGGAAGGAAGGATGGACGGGGGATTTCAGAGCTGGCATCGGGTAGGGATTAGAAGAATGAGGGACCTGTTCATTGACGGGACGTTTGCGAGCTTAGGGGCGCTGGATGAGAAGTTTGGGCTACCCCCGGGAAACGCTTTCAGGTACATGCAAGTGAGGGCATTTGTGAGGCGGCACGTGAGGGAATTTCCGCTACTCCCGGCACAGGGGATTCAAGATAGGGTGATCTTGGGCGTATGGGTCGAGGAGGGCAAGGTGTCGGCGATATACCAGGAGATGAAAGAAGAGGGGGAGGCTTTGGTAGAGGAGCTGAAGGGTAAATGGGAGAAGGAGTTGGGGGAGGAGATTGAGGATGGGCTATGGGCTGATGCCCTAAGTAAGGTTAATTCCTCGTGTGCCAGGCTTAGCCTGATACAATTTAAGGTGGTTCATAGAGTGCATATGATGGGGGCGAGGCTGAGTAGGTTCTTTGGGGTGGAGGACAGATTTGGGAGGTGCTCAGGAAGTCCGGCGAACCATGTCCATATGTTTTGGTCATGCCCGGCACTGGAGGGGAGTTGCGGGAACAGTATCTAAGGTGGTGAAAGTCCGGGTCAAGCCAAGCTGGGGGCTAGCACTATTTGGAGTAGTGGACGAGCCGGGAGTGCAGGAGGCGAAAGAGGCCGGCATTCTGGCCTTTGCGTCCCTAGTATTCCGACGAAGGATCTTGCTAATATGGAAGGAGGCGAAGCCCCCCAGCGTGGAGACCTGGATAAATGATATGGCTGGGTTTATCAAGTTGGAAAGGATAAAGTTTGCCTTGAGAGGGTCTGCGCAGGGGTTCCACAGGTAGTGGCAACCGTTCCTAGACCATCTCGCGGAGCGTTAGATGAAGGTCGGACAGCAGCAGCAGCAACCATGGGGGGGGGTGGGGGGGGGGAAAGGGGGGTTCCTGTGGGGGGCATGTGAGCAAGAAAGCACATGAATGATCCGGAAACTGACATGTACGGGAAGAATCCAATGTATTTTATTGACTTGCCATGTTCATGTCTTGCCACGCGAGTTCTTTTTCTTTTCTTTGTTAGGGGGGGGGGGGGGGTTGTTTGTTTGGAAGGTGGAAAATATTGTTATTGAAAAATTCTTAATCAGAATTTTGAAAAAAGAATGCTAATGGAATGTTATCTTTTATTACGAGAGGAATTGAACATTAAATGTAAGGATGTTATGCATCAGTTATACAAGGCATTGTGGAACCACATCTCAAATACTTTGTGCAGTTATGATCTTATTATTTAAGGAAGGCTGTAAATGCATTGGAGGCGGTTCAGAGGTTTACTAGATTGAAACCTAGAATGAGCGGGTTGTGGAATGAGTAAAGGTTGGGCAGAATGGACTTGTTTCCACTGGAGTTTAGAAGAGTGAGGATGGACTTCCGGGTGCGGCGATGACCAGCTGAGTCGCACGTTTCGGCAGCTCCCTGTGAAACGGACTTTTGGGCTCTTGATAGGAGCCCCAACGGCAATTTTGACGGCTAAAAACACTGTGCGGTAAACCAGAAGGGAATCCCCCCTGGATACGGATGGAAAAAGGAGGAGAGAGTGGCCAGATTGCAGTGGATCCTTTAGAACAGCGGCAAGGAAGGCAAGCAAAAACCAAGATGGCGTCGGAAGGTGGCAGTTTAACATGGGGCCCTGAACAACAAGAGTTCTTGAAATGCTGTGTGGAAGAGATAAAAAAGGAAATGAAGAAAGAGCTGTTGGCCCCGATACTACAGGCGATCGAAGGGCTAAAGGAGGAACAAAAGACCCAGGAGCGGGAGCTTCGGGTCGTGAAGGCAAAGGCAGCCGAGAATGAGGACGATATACAGGGCCTGGTGGTGAAGACGGAGACGCAGGAGGCACATCAGAAACGATGTGTGGAAAGGTTGGAGGCACTGGAAAACAACGCAAGGAGGAACAACCTGAGGATTCTTGGTCTTCCTGAAGGTGTGGAGGGAGCGGACGCCGGGGCATATGTGAGCACGATGCTGCACTCGTTAATGGGAGCGGAGGCCCCGGCGGGTCCGTTGGAGGTGGAGGGAGCATACCGAGTGATGGCGCGAGGACCGAGAGCAGGAGAAATTCCCAGAGCCATAGTGGTGAGATTCCTCCGTTTTAAGGATAGAGAAATGGTCCTTAGATGGGCGATGAAAACTCGGAGCAGTAAATGGGAGAACGCGGTGATCCGCGTTTATCGAGACTGGAGTGCGGAGGTGGCGAGAAGGAGGGCGAGCTTTAATCGGGCCAAGGCGGTGCTTCATAAAAAGAAGATAAAATTTGGAATGCTGCAACCGGCAAGACTGTGGTTCACATATCGAGGGAGGCACCACTACTTTGAGACGGCGGATGAAGCGTGGACTTTTATTGTGGAAGAAAAACTGGAATGAGCGGGTTATTAAAAAGAACGTTCGAACAAAGTGGTGGGGCGAATGTGGGGGGCAAAGAGGGGTTTTATGTACTAATCCTGCGATGTGGTAACTTTTCTCTCTCCCACAGGTGGTGATGGGGGGAGGAGGGGAGGTGGAGGAGATGGGGCGTTGGCCATTGGGGGCGGGGCCAAGGGAGAAGCGCGGGCTTGGTTCCCGCGCTATGATAATCATGGCGGGAATAGAGAAGCAGGAAGGAGGGGGCGTCGCACGGTGCGAGCCGAGGTCACGGGGGGAAGCCGAGGTCAGCCAGAGTTTGCTGGCTTCTGGGAGCAACATGGGGGGAGTAATTACGCTAGCGGGGGATCTAGCGGGGGGGGGTGGGAGGGGGGAATTACTGGGTTGCTGCTGCTGGGGAGAGGGGGGAGCTGGTATGGGAGAGGATGGGCGGGGGGGCACCGCCTGGGGGAGATACAGCTTCGTGGGAACTGGGTGAGGAGCTGGAAAAAGGTGATGGCTAATCGACAAGGGGGGGGGGGGGGTAGGAAGCCCCCCAACTCGGCTGATCACGTGGAACGTGAGAGGGCTGAACGGGCCGATAAAGAGGGCACGGGTACTCGCACACCTGAAGAAACTTAAGGCAGATGTGGTTATGTTACAGGAAACGCACCTGAAACTGATAGACCAGGTTAGGCTACGCAAAGGATGGGTGGGGCAGGTGTTCCATTCGGGGCTAGATGCGAAAAACAGGGGGGTGGCTATATTAGTGGGGAAGCGGGTAATGTTCGAGGCAAAGACTATAGTGGCGGATAACGGGGGCAGATACGTGATGGTGAGTGGCAAACTACAGGGGGAGACGGTGGTTTTGGTAAACGTATATGCCCCGAACTGGGATGATGCCAATTTTATGAGCCGGATGCTAGGACGCATTCCGGACCTAGAGATGGGAAAGCTGATAATGGGGGGAGATTTTAATACGGTGTTGGAACCAGGGCTGGATAGGTCGAAGTCCAGGACTGGAAGGAGGCCGGCAGCAGCCAAGGTGCTTAGAGATTTTATGGAGCAGATGGGAGGTGTAGACCCGTGGAGATTTAGCAGACCTAGGAGTAAGGAGTTCTCGTTTTTCTCCTATGCCCATAAAGTCTACTCGCGAATAGACTTTTTTGTGCTGAGTAGGGCATTGATCCCGAAGGTGAGGGGAACGGAGTATACGGCTATAGCCATTTCGGATCACGCTCCACACTGGGTGGACTTGGAGATAGGGGAGGAAACAGGAGGGCGCCCACCCTGGAGAATGGACATGGGACTACTGGCAGATGAGGGTGTGTGTCTAAGGGTGAGGGGGTGCATTGAAAAGTACTTGGAACTCAATGATAATGGGGAGGTCCAGGTGGGAGTGGTCTGGGAGGCGTTGAAGGCGGTGGTTAGAGGGGAGCTGATATCAATAAGGGCACATAAAGGGAAGCAGGAGAGTAAGGAACGGGAGCGGTTGCTGCAAGAACTTTTGAGGGTAGACAGACAATATGCGGAAGCACCGGAGGAGGGACTGTACAGGGAAAGGCAAAGGCTACATGTAGAATTTGACTTGCTGACTACAGGCACTGCAGAGGCACAATGGAGGAAGGCATAGGGTGTACAGTACGAATATGGGGAGAAGGCGAGCAGGTTGCTGGCACACCAATTGAGGAAAAGGGGAGCAGCGAGGGAAATAGGGGGAGTGAGGGATGAGGAAGGAGAGATGGAGCGGGGAGCGGAGAGAGTGAATGGAGTGTTCAAGACATTTTATAAAGAATTATATGAAGCTCAACCCCCGGATGGGAGGGAGAGAATGATGGGCTTCTTGGATCGGCTGGAATTTCCCAAGGTGGAAGAGCAGGAAAGGGTGGGACTGGGAGCACAGATCGAGGTAGAAGAAGTGGTGAAAGGAATTAGGAGCATGCAGGCGGGAAAGGCCCCGGGACCGGATGGATTCCCAGTCGAATTCTATAGAAAATATGTGGACTTGCTCGCCCCGGTACTGACGAGGACCTTTAATGAGGCAAAGGAAAGGGGACAACTGCCCCCGACTATGTCTGAAGCAACGATATCGCTTCTCTTAAAGAAGGAAAAGGACCCGCTACAATGCGGGTCCTATAGACCTATTTCCCTCCTAAATGTAGATGCCAAGGTCCTGGCCAAGGTAATGGCAATGAGAATAGAGGAATGTGTCCCGGGGGTGGTCCACGAGGACCAAACTGAGTTTGTGAAGGGGAGACAGCTGAACACGAATATACGGAGGTTGTTAGGGGTAATGATGATGGCCCCACCAGAGGAAGAAACGGAGATAGTAGTGGCGATGGATGCCGAGAAAGCATTTGATAGAGTGGAGTGGGATTATTTGTGGGAGGTGTTGAGGAGATTTGGTTTTGGAGAGGGGTATGTTAGATGGGTGCAGCTGTTGTATAGGGCCCCAGTGGCGAGCGTGGTCACGAATGGACGGGGATCTGCATATTTTCGGCTCCATAGAGGGACAAGGCAGGGATGCCCTCTGTCCCCATTATTGTTTGCACTGGCGATTGAGCCCCTGGCGATAGCGTTGAGGGGTTCCAAGAAGTGGAGGGGAGTACTTAGGGGAGGAGAAGAGCACCGGGTATCTTTGTATGCGGGCGATTTGCTACTATACGTGGCGGACCCGGCGGAGGGGATGCCAGAAATAATGCGGATACTTGGGGAGTTTGGGGATTTTTCAGGGTATAAATTGAACATGGGGAAAAGTGAGTTGTTTGTGGTGCATCCAGGGGAGCAGAGTAGAGAAATAGAGGACCTACCGCTGAGGAAGGTAACAAGGGACTTTCGTTACCTGGGGATCCAGATAGCTAAGAATTGGGGCACATTGCATAGGTTAAATTTAACGCGGTTGGTGGAACAGATGGAGGAGGATTTCAAGAGATGGGATATGGTATCCCTGTCAATGGCAGGGAGGGTGCAGGCGGTTAAGATGGTGGTCCTCCCGAGATTCCTCTTTGTGTTTCAGTGCCTCCCGGTGGTGATCACAAAGGCTTTTTTTAAAAGGATTGAAAAGAGCATCATGGGTTTTGTGTGGGCCGGGAAGACCCCGAGAGTGAGGAAGGGATTCTTACAGCGTAGCAGGGATAGGGGGGGGCTGGCACTACCGAGCCTAAGTGAGTATTATTGGGCCGCTAATATTTCAATGGTGAGTAAGTGGATGGGAGAGGAGGAGGGAGCGGCGTGGAAGAGATTAGAGAGGGTGTCCTGTAGGGGGACTAGCCTACAGGCTATGGTGACAGCCCCATTGCCGTTCTCACCGAGGAACTACACCACAAGCCCGGTGGTGGTGGCTACACTGAAGATTTGGGGACAGTGGAGACGGCATAGGGGAAAGACTGGAGCCTTGGGGGGGTCCCCGATAAGAAACAACCATAGGTTTGCCCCGGGGGGAATGGATGGGGGATATGGAATGTGGCAAAGAGCAGGAATAACGCAACTGAAAGATCTGTTTGTGGATGGGAAGTTCGCGAGTCTGGGAGCGCTGACCGAGAAATATGGGTTGCCCCAAGGGAATGCATTCAGGTATATGCAACTGAGGGCTTTTGCGAGGCAACAGGTGAGGGAGTTCCCGCAGCTCCCGACACAAGAGGTGCAGGACAGAGTGATCTCAAAGACATGGGTGGGGGGTGGTAAGGTATCAGATATATATAGGGAAATGAGGGACGAAGGGGAGACTATGGTAGATGAACTAAAAGGGAAATGGGAAGAAGAGCTGGGGGAGGAGATCGAGGAGGGGCTGTGGGCAGATGCCCTAAGCAGGGTAAACTCGTCGTCCTCGTGTGCCAGGCTAAGCCTGATTCAGTTTAAGGTATTACACAGGGCACATATGACTGGAGCACGGCTCAGTAAATTTTTTGGGGTGGAGGATAGGTGTGCGAGGTGCTCGAGAAGTCCAGCGAATCATACCCATATGTTTTGGTCATGCCCGGCACTACAGAGGTATTGAATGGGGGTGACAAAGGTGCTTTCAAAAGTAGTAGGAGTCCGGGTCGAACCAAGCTGGGGGTTGGCTATATTTGGGGTTGCACAAGAGCCGGGAGTGCAGGAGGCGAGAGAGGCCGATGTTTTGGCCTTTGCGTCCCTAGTAGCCCGGCGCAGGATATTGCTAATGTGGAAAGAAGCCAAGCCCCCGGGGGTGGAGACCTGGATAAATGACATGGCGGGGTTTATAAAGCTAGAGCGGATTAAGTTCGTCCTAAGGGGGTCGGCTCAAGGGTTCACCAGGCGGTGGCAACCGTTCGTCGAATACCTCGCAGAAAGATAGACGGAATGGGAAAAAGAAGGCAGCAGCAGCAGCCCAGGATCGGGGGGGGGGGGGGGGGGGGGGGGCGGAACCAGAAGGACTCTCAGGGTTGTTAATATATACTGTATAGTATGTATAGGTCGTTGCTACAGATAATTATATATTGGACTGTTAAATTATATTTTTGGAGAGTGTTACTTGTGACAAGGCAGTTGCCAATTGGGCTAGTTTTCATTTTTGTTATTTATTATTTATTCATTTTTTGTTTATAAAATAGGTCATTGTTATTTGTGTTGTTATAATATTGTGTAAAGGATGCACAATGTACTGTGTTGGTTGACCAAAAATTTTCAATAAAATATTTAATAAAAAAAAGAGTGAGGATGACTTGATTGAAAAGGTGGCGGAGGTAAGGTCATTGAATATTTTTACGGTGGAGGTACGATAGATTCTGTTTAGGCAATGGAATCATAGTCAGGGATAGATGGGAATATAGAATTCGGAACACGAACAGATCAGGCATGGTCTTTTGAATAGGGGAGAAGGTGTGAGGGGCCAAATGGCCTATTTCTGCTCCTATTTCCCATGTTCATAAAGTTAGTGTTTTGAGTCCAATATGACTCTTCTTTGGAATTAAGAGAGGTAGAAATGTTATGGATGGGTTTTATGCTATTGAAAATGTGGACATGGTCAAGTCGAACAAAAGGGAAGGTCAGGGATAGGTTACAGAGTGGGAGAGAGATTAAATACCAAAGATGTCATGGAACAAAAGGCAAGGGAGTGGTAATAGTAGTCGTAAAGAAACAAAGAATTGATTCCGAGTATGTGTTAAAAACAGAATAAATATCAACTCTGCCTGGAAGCAAAGATTGCGGGCCTTGTCTGTGAAGTGGAGATTTAGGATGAAATGCCCAATTGTAACTTATTAAAAGCAAATTACTGCGGATACTGGAATCTGAAACCAAAGAGAAAATGCTGGAAAATCTCAGCAGGTCTGGCAGCATCTGTACGGAGGGAAAAGAGCGAACGTTTCGAGTCCAGATGACCCTTTGGTGTAACTTCTTATTGTCCAGTGGGTACACTTAGACATGATAAATAATATGCACTGAGTTATGTAGTGACAGTTCCTAATGGGTATAACATAATTTTGTAAAATGATGCTGCAAATTAAGTTTATACTGTATCAGTGCTTTGCTTATCTTTTCATATGGAAATAGGATATAAAGTCAGTGATGTGGAAAAAACTATGGAACCACTATTCACGCTGAAGTATTTTGAGATCCGCTTATATTCAGCAATTTTTTGGGACAAATGCTCAGTTATAATTGTACAAAAATAAACTTTACATTAATGTACAATGAAGGGAACAAAAATAACGTCTAGACTTGATTTGGAATTTATTTGGCCACTAAGTTAGTTTAGCACAAAGCAGCTCTGAAAATGTGTTTAAAAATAATTTCACCATCAGTACTCATTTCGAAAATCAAACCATTACAAAGAACTATTAGTATTCACATTATTGCCTCCTTTTTATTTAACCTTATTCAACCTTAATTGTTAATGTTTTAAAAGGGCCCTGGTACGGAACCATTTTCTTAAAATATTGATTCAATTCCGGGAAACAATCTTACATTGTTTTATTTTTATACAAGTACAAAAATCTCTTCAAATAAAATTAACTTGTGCAATCATATTTGCTTTATACATGAATCATGTGCTTCTATAAAAAACATTAAACTGGAATACCAAAACATCCTCATTAAAGTACAAAAATGAAAACATGTAGAACACTTAAGAACATTTAGACCACAACACCATAGGGACAGAAATTTAGCATGTTTGAAACACTAGCATAAAATGGTTATATTCACTGCACATGGAAAATAACAGTATCCTTATCCAATCGGGGACACCTGAAACCCAATAATTATTTTCTTTAGTGCAATTTTATTTTTTAATTTTACAATTAAAAAAATAAAGTTAGGGTACCTAATTATTTTTTTCCAATTAAGCGGAAATTTAGCATGGTCATTCCACCTAACCTGCACATCTTTGGGCTATGGGGGTGAGACCCACGCAGACACGGGGAGAATGTGCAAACTCCACATGGACAGTGACCCGGGGGCCGGGATCGAACCCGGGTCCTCGGCGAGGTGAGGCAGCAGTGCCAACCTTTAATTTGACATTGTCACTTATGTGGAGCAATTGCACAGTAAGGAGCACATTTAACGTCCTCATTAAGTTTGCAGTAAGGTTAAAATATACCAGTGAGATTACTACAAGGGCCAATCTACCAGCCACATCCCGCTGGAATCGGAGTGGGACGAGGCCGGTAGAGTACGGGAGAGGCCTCCCTCGGGCTTTCTGACAGCCATTGCACCTCGCAAGATCGAACCAGATCTCGTGAGGTGCCGCGCTCAGGATCCCGCCCACAATGGGCGTGGCCCAGTCTCGCACAGCTAATTGGGTTTAAGAACCCACTTAACTGTGCTGACACAGGATCTAACTGGCTGCCATCATCTATCGGCCTCCCCAGAGACCCCAGCCGGGCGAAGATTTACTGGGTCCACACAAACTTGGACCAAGCAGAACAGCATCTGGGTGTTCTCCCAGGCCATTGGAGGCCCCTGGGTGGTCAGGGACAGGGCAATGTGGCACCCTGGTTCTCCCCCGGCACCAGGCACATTGGCACTGCCAAGGTGCCGGGGTGGTCGGTCAGGCTGGCAGGAGCTCTCCCAGGATGCCAGAGTGTAGGTACCAGGGTGGCACTGCCAAGGGTCAGGGCCTGAGGCCGCCATGTCCATGAAAGGAGGGATGAAGGAGGGGTGTGAAGGGTGGGTGAAATATGGGTATGAAGGCACCTCCCAAAGGTTGGGAGGTGAAGGGTGGGTGTCCTGGAATTGGGGGGGGGGGTGGCTTGAAAGGGGCTTAGGAAGGCCTGAAAAGGGGGGAGGGCTTCAGTGATCCCTTGACGGGATGTCCTCACTTGGGGAGGTGGAGGGGTAGTGCCCATGTGTGTGGGGTGTGACATTGCCTGTGGGTGGGGGTTGGGGCTGGGGGGGGGCACCTTTCAAAATTGTGGCTCAATCTCTGAGAAGCCAGTCTGGACAGTGAGTTCAGCTCCTCAGTGATGGAAAACATTCTAAGTGTGGGCGAGCCCGGAGGGAAGCACCCAGGGCATGAAACAGTGACTACGTGTGGTTAGATAGTGATGGGGAACTCGCCGACAGAGCCGGTGGGAAACCCGCAGCCAACCCCTCCTGAAATGACACCTACATAAGACCGCATCCCATATCTTTTTTAAAAATAAATTTAGAGTACCCTATTTCTTTTTCATTAAGGGGCAATTTAGTGTGGCCAATCCACCTGCCCTGCACATGTTTGGGTTGTGGGGGTGAAACCCATGCAGATATGGGGAGAATGTGCAAACTCCACATGACAGTGACCTGATGCTAGGATCGAACACGAGTCCTCAGCATCGTGAGGCAGCAGTGCTAACCACTGCACCACCGTGCCACTCACCATATCTTTTTTTTAAGTTCTGTGCTTAGGGTGAGGAATGTTGATACCAGGAAGTGGATCAGTGCTACCATCAAGCACTCCCAGGGGTCAGGTAAAGCACCACCAATGGAGATCAAAGTTCCCCTGTTCTATTTCACTGAGGTGCCTCAGCACTAACCTCAGAACAGCATCCCTGCTACAATAGTATACCCTTTTTCCCCCATTATCCACTGCTGAACAAAACTGCCAATTAACATTAAATTCAGGGCTGTTTTATGCTGGAGACCTATGTTTAATGGAACGGAAATAATTTTACTCAAGTTTAGTCCAGCTAATCCAGTAAACAGGATACATTAATTTCTCATGTTTGGATTGGATTTTTCTGGGGAAGTGAGGGGTTGAAGAGATACTGGGAGGTGGTATTCAGGACCTTATCGAGGGTAGTAGAGGTTGAGGTGAAGCCAGACCATATGATGACGATCTTCAGGGTGATGGAGGTGCCAGAGCTGCTGGAGGGGAAGAGGGCCGATATTGTGGCCTTCACCTCTCTGATTGCCCGGCGACAGATTCTTTTGAATTGGAAGTCGGTTGCGCCAGCAGAGGTCGCAGCTTGGTTGGGGGATTTATATGAGTTTCTCTGGTTGGAGAAGATCAAATTTGCCTTAAGTGGGTCAGAATTTAGAGTACCCTTAGAGGTACGATGGAGGTCATTTATGGCAATATTTGAGGAACAGTCTTCGGGGCCCCCCCCCGAAGACTGTTCCTCAAATATTGCCATAAATGGGGGGGGGGGGGCGATTGAAAGGGTGAAAATTTACAAACTGTATACTTTGCTTTGATTGGATGCAGAATTGATGTTATTGTGTTTGGAATTAAATATCTTCTTTAAAAAATGGATTGGTGCAGCACAATGGTGCAGTGGTTAGCACTGCTGTCTCACGGCACCGAGGACACGGATTCGATCCTGACCCCAGGTCACTGTTTGTGTGGAGTTTGCACATTCTCCCCAAATAGGTAGGTAGATTGGTCACGCTATATTGTCCCTTAATTTGAATTTTTAAAAATTGGGTACACTAACCTTATTTTAAAAAATGTTTGGATTGAATGAGTCCTATATAAAAAGGTCAGAGTCTAATTAAAATACACCACTCCGTTTCCCTTCACATAGCTTATTATGGGTACAATACAGTTTTTGTCAGACAATGGAATGGGGACAGGTAACCAGTCAACCGACAAAGCAAAACAGACAAAAGTAAGAGAACATAGTCATATAATACACTTCACAGGCATTGAATTAGTTTGACCTGAACCAATTTCCACAAAAAAAAGATAAATAGCCAGTTAGGTTATTTTAGTGGTGTCTGTAGTGGGAGAAATGTTGGCCAGGACAGAACTCCCTTGCCTATTTTTCAATGGTGTCATGAGACCGTTAAAACAACTATGTGAATATGCAGATGGGGTTTCATTTTTATGCCTCATCCAAAAGTTTGTATCACCAATAATGAGCAATACAGCGCTACAGTAACAGTTTTAATTATAGGCTCAAGTCCTGGAATGAGATTCCAATGCACCGCCTTCTGGAAGTAAATTTTGTCTTTAATGCTTGTGTAGCAAATTGGCAGAGCTATTTGCACACTCATTTCCCGTAACAGCCTCCCCGAACAGGCGCCGGAATGTGGCGACTAGGGGCTTTTCACACTAACTTCATTGAAGCCTACTTGTGACAATAAGCGATTTTCATTTCATTTTCATTTCAGAGACCATTTAGTTGAATGGGAATGAAAATTGGTCAGTTTCTATAATGGATGGGTAATTCGTCCCACTTCCCTTAGTTTATTTACAAAATAGTGGTAATCCATCCCACTGGTTTATCCGCCAAGCAGTGCAGACAAAAATGACCCCCCTCTAAGGCAGAAGCAAATATAATACCAATTATGCCAAGTAGACAGTATTAATAAATGTAGTTTTAGCACTTGCATTTTTGGAACATGAGACAGATTGTGAAGTGACCAGTCATTCAGAACTTGTGAAATTCATTAACCCATCCACTAGTTAAGGGCAGATATTTAAAAGCATAACCTAAAATGGTTGTGCAAAATAAATCCTGCACTTTTAAAGTAAATTCAACTCTGCTTTCAAAACAATGTTATGAAAAGCTGCATTGGAGTGCTATTTATCATTCAAATTAAGCATGTTTAAATTTTCACAAATAAGCAACAACTGTATTTATATAGTGTCATTAATGGACTAAAATGTGCCCATGCCTTTCACAGAAGGATTATAAACCAAATTTGACACCGAGTGACGGAAAGCAATCTTAAAACAGAGGTAGGTTTTAAAGAGCATCTTTCAGAAAGAAAGAAAGACAGACAGGTAAAGAGGTTTTTTGGGGGGAGGGGGAGAGATTCCAGAGCTCAAGGCCTTGACAGCTGAAGAAAGGCATGGTCACCAATGATAAAGCAATTAAAATTGGGAATGCTCAAAAAAACAGGAGCACAGATATCTTCAGGTGCACGCTGGTGGATATTACAGGGATAGGGAGGAGGGAGGGGGGGGGGGGGACACTGATATTTGAAAACCAGGGCCAGAATTGAAAATCAAGACATTGTCAGTCAATATAGATCAGCAAGCGCAGGGATGATAGGTAAGTGAGACTTGCTGCTAATTTCTGGATGACCTGAACATTATGGATGATAGAACATAGTTGGTCTGGCCAAGCATTGGAATTGTCACATCAAGAGGTAACAAAGGCATGTTTTCAGTAGCAGATGAGCTGAGGTGGGAAGAGAAAGGGAAGAGTCAGGCAATGTTACTGAGGTGGAATTAGATGGTCTTAGTGATGGAATGGATTAGTTCAGTAAGTGCTTTACCGGTTCATTGGCTGAAGTTTTACTCCCATTACATAGTCCCCCTCCCCAAGAAATAATAATGGACTATTATCCGCGCATTCTAGTCTTCATTCAGATACATATGTAATTAACATCCTGCAGTCTTCTGATAATGCTATGTGAAAAGGTTAGAAGCAAAACTACAGAACTACTTTTTTGTGCCATTACACATTAGAGGGGATCGAGTCAATGTAGTCAGCTGGAGGAATGCACTATAGGAATGTAGGTCTCTCAGCAACTGTTCAGAATCCATTACATGGATATTTGGAATAAGTATCCCTGTGATACAATCATGCTTAATGGAGCAAACCCACACTTATAAGTTCATTTCCCAAGCCAAACTAGGAATAAGCTTGTATGGTTCCAGTACAAGAAAGAACAGTGCAAGATTCACAATCAGCAAATTTTGAGCTACATATTTAAGTCCAGAGATTTTCTGGTCATTTCAATTGAATCCGTGGGGACAGAGTTTACGCTGCTACTGAAACTCGAGCGCCTCATGGACACCTGTGTAGCAGTAATCTGCCGCAACTCTTTGCGGGATAACCTTACAGGAGTAATAATATGAAGCTGTGATGGCTTTTCAGTCTGAGATAGCTTGGTTGATGAAGCGTGGGCATTTGCTGGCTGTGCTTCATCTGCCACTTCTGAACTGAACTCTTGCTCATGGATCATTCTTGTGGAGTCTTGTGCCATTTCAGAAATTTCTTTCAAAAATTTCTGTTTTTTGTGTGCTCCAGATGTGGCTGGAGAACTGATATTTTCTTCTTCAATACTTTTAGATGCTCTTGAAGCCCATTTTTGTTCCTTTATATAACCTTCTGCTCCTGTTTGGCTTAATACTGTATCACCAGTATCTGCAATCAAATTAATTTTTAAGTATTACATTATCTTATAATATTGTTTGTTAACCAGCAGAATATTAATAGTGAAGCTAATTTTCCATTTCTGGTGCATGTCCTGGCTAAAGAGCATGTGTTAAATCCGTTTGAATAATGTGTTAATTGCACCAAAATTACTTGGTCAGGTTATTTGCATTATTACCTCACAGATCTGCGTGCAGAGCAGGCCATGGAAAGGATCACTGTACAGTAGCAGAGGAACTTTGATGCAAGTGACAATGTAAAGTGAGGGGACAAATAATTGGGAACGCCAAAAAATTCTTAAAGCCTCAATCCATCAACCATATTTACCAAGACTGAAACAATAGAGGATGGAAAAGTGACAGTCAGAAATGAAGGCAAATAAAACAGCATTCAAAATAGAGTGCTAAGTGGTAGTAATTTCCAAGCCAAACAAGTGCCAGGCAATAACCATCTCCAAATAAAGCGTTTAATACCCCATTCCCCACCTCGTCATTCAGCAAAATTATAATCGCTGAATCACCCACCATTAATATCCTGATGCTAACCATTGACCCAAAATTTATTCAGACCAGCCATGTAAAATATTGTGGCTAAAAGAGCTGATCAGAGACTGGGTATTCTCAGGCAAGCAATTATTCTCCAGTCTCTCCAAAGCCAGCCCACCATCTACAAGGGACATGCCTGGGTCCAGCTCTCAAGAAGCTCGACATCATCCAGGGCAAAGCAGCTGCTTAATCATCACCACCAGCTTAAATATTCACTTCCTCCATCCCCATGAGCAAATTCAAAACATTTATACAGTTGATGCTGTATTCTGCAGTTGGCTCTTCTCACCAAACCCAGCAACAAAAAAAACTTCTCAAAGCCATTGCCAGGTGGATCTGAAAGAGCTTGCACTAATGGTAAATATCAATCTGATAAACGTAGTCAATCAAAGTTCTGGATGGCAACCTCACTCAGATGCCATCTTCCATGCAGTACTATATAAAGCATTACAGGCTTCTGAAGAAGTATAATAGTTAGTCAGGTCCTTGCAAGTATCTATGGCACCAGGCTTGCTGCTAAAATGGAGTCTCAGTCTGTAATAATTATTTGTCAAAGGGTGGTGTGGTCACCTCTGTATGCATTCAGTGATAGCAAGTGGCCTGTGAGCATCATCATCCACCTGCCTTTCCATTTGAGTGGGGGATTGGGGGGGTGGGGGGGGGGGGGGATCTGCCTCTTCTCTCCAGCATCTCTAGCACCCAAACTGACTCTCAAATACATACAGCTGAACTAAGGACCTTCCTACCAGTGTTATTAAAGGTCATTCAACCTTTAGTTAAGGAGCTTTCGATCATCTTTTTGCTGCTGCAGTTAGTGGAAGTACTGTGTCATTCTGGGAGCTGATTGTTCTTTCAGAAGGGACTGGTGCTCAGCCTTTTGAAGGAATGGTGTTTGTTTTTTAAAAAAAATGTTTATTCAAAATTTTTCCAATAAATTTTTCCAAAACACTCCAGAAAGGAAAGATAATATACAAAAGAGAAATACAAAGGGCATTATGCCAACACACAAATCAACTTAATCCTCTAACCATTAAACTATCTAACAAACTAAGAACAAAAATGGGGCAAACGCCCCTTACATAAACCAAAACAACCCCCCACCCCCCGCCCTGCGAGTTGCTGCTGCCATTGACCTCCACCTAACGTTCCGCGAGAAAGTCTAGGAACGGTTGCCACCGCCTGGAGAACCCCTGCACAGACCCTCTCAAGGCAAACTTCATCTTCTCCAACCTGAGAAACCCCGCCATGTCACTGATCCAAGCCTCCACACTTGGGGGCTTCATGTCCCTCCACATTAGTAAGATCCTTCTCCGGGCTACCAAAGAGGCAAAGGCCAAAACTCCGGCCTCTTTCGGCTCCTGCACTCCCGGCTCGTCTGACACCCCAAATATTGCTATCCCCCACCTCGGTTTTACCCAAGTATCCAAGACTCTGGACGTAGCAGAGGACAGTAGAGCAGAACTGCTGATTGGCTATTGCGGGGGAAATTTGCATACACCCGTTGTGCTCATCCTAACTTGAAGGTGTACCTGAGCAAGAGACCCAAGCTGTTCAAGTGGAGACAAGCATCCAGCAGAGGGCAGTAGAGCAGAGCTGCTGATTGGCTGTTGCGGGGAAATTTGCATACATCCGTTGTGCTCACCCTAACTTGAAGGTGGTTTGTGGAGGAGCTGTTGTCAAGTGACACTTAATAACATAAGAACTAGGAACAGGAGTAGGCCATCTGGCCCCTCGAGCCTGCTCCGCCATTCAATGAGATCATGGCTGATCTTTGTGGACTCAGCTCCACTCTCCGGCCCGTACACCATATCCCCGAATCCCTTTATTCTTTAGAAAGGCATATCTTTTTCTTAAAAACGTTTAAAGAAGGAGCCTCAACTGCTTCACTGGGCAAGGAATTCCAGAGATTCACAACCCTTTGGGTGAAGAAGTTCCTCCTACACTCGGTCCTAAATCTACTTCCCCTTATTTTGAGGCTATGCCCCCTAGTTCTGCTTTCCCCAACCAGTGGAAACAACCTGCCCGCATCTATCCTATCTATTCCCTTCATAATTTTATATGTTTCAATAAGATCCCCCCCGCATCCTTCTAAACTCCAATGAGTACAGTCCCAGTCTACTCAACCTCTCGTCATAATCTAATCCCCTCAACTCTGGGATCAACCTAGTGAATCTCCTCTGCACTCCCTCCAATGCCAATATGTCCTTTCTCAGGTAAGGAGACCAAAACTGAACACAATACTCCAGATGTGGCCTCACCAACACCTTATACAATTGCAGCATAACCTCCCTAGTCTTGAACTCCATCCCTCTAGCAATGAAAGACAAAACTCGATTAGCCTTCTTAATCACCTGTTGCACATGCACACCAACTTTTTGCGACTCGTGCACCAGCACACCCAGGTCCCTCTGCACAGCAGCATGTTTTAACATCTTACCATTTAAATAATAATCCATTCTGCTGTTATTCCTCCCAAAATGGATAGCCTCACACTTGGCAACATTGAATTCCATTTGCCAGACCCTAGCCCATTCACCTAACCTATCCAAATCCTTCTGCAGACTTCCGGTAGCCTCTGCACTTTTTGCTTTACCACTCATCTTAGTGTTGTCTGCAAACTTTGCCACATTGCACTTGGTCCCCAACTCCAAATCATCTATGTAAATTGTGAACAACTGCGGGCCCAACACTGATCCTTGAGGGACCCCACTAGTTACAGGTTGCCAACCAGAGAAACACCCATTTATCCCCACTCTCTGCTTTCTGTTAGTTAACCAATCCTCTACCCATGCTACTACTTTACCCGCAATGCCATGCATCTTTAGTTTATGCAGCAACCTTTTGTGTGGCACCTTGTCAAAAGCTTTCTGGAAATCCAGATATACCACATCCATTGGCTCTCCGTTATCTACTGCACTGGTAACGTCCTCAAAAAATTCTACCAAATTAGTCAGACACGACCTACCCTTTATGAATCCACGCTGCGTCTGCCCAATGGGACAATTTCCCTCCAGGTGCCCCGCTATTTCCTCCTTAATGATAGATTCCAGCATTTTCCCTACAACCGAAGTTAAGCTTACCGGCCTATAATTACCCGCTTTCTGCCGACCTCCTTTTTTAAACAGTGGTGTCACGTTTGCTACTTTCCAATCCTCTGGGACCACCCCAGAGTCTAGTGAATTTTGATAAATTATCACTAGTGCGTTCACAATTTCCCTAGCCATCTCTTTTAACACTCTGGGATGCATCCCGTCAGGGCCAGGAGACTTGTCCACCTTTAGCCACATTAGCTTTCCCAATACTGCCTCCTTAGTGATTACAATCATCTCCAGGTCCTCACCTATCATATCTTTATTTCCATCAGTCACTGGCATGTTATTTGTGTCTTCCACTGTGAAGACTGACCCAAAAAACCTGTTCAGCTCCTCAGCCATTTCCCCGTCTCCTATTATTAAATCTCCCTTCTCATCTTCCAAAGGACCAATATTTACCTTAGCCACTCTTTTTGTCTTATATATTTGTAGAAGCTTTTACTATCTGCTTTTATGTTCTGAGCAAGTTTACTTTCATAGTCTACCTTACTCTTCTTCATAGCTTTTTTAGTAGCTTTCTGTTGTCCCCTAAAGACTTCCCAGTCCTCTAGTCTCCCACTAATTTTTGCCACTTTGTATGTTTTTTCCTTCAATTTGATACTCTCCCTCACCTCCTTAGATATCCACGGTCGATTTTAAACCCAAAACACTTCTTCAGTGTTTCCCTCCCTACCCCCTCCTCTAACCAAAAAAAAAAAACAACCGCTGTAAAGATCAAGAGGAAAGCTCGAGGACAGGTAGAAGTAGAAAGAAGTTGAACCGTGACGTCACAGCCTGCAGGTAAGGGAATGGCTGGTGACTGGTAAGTAGTTTTTCTTTTATTTTCCCTCAGGTATTATTGTGCGGGGCACAGAGGTTGCTGAGTGAGTGCTTGCTGAGAAGGGGAGTGAATAACAGGTAAGCTCTTTCTTTCTTTTTCTTTTTTTATCTAGAGGGGATGGCAGGGAAGGTAGTGCAATGTTCCTCCTGCAGAATGTTTGAGGTGAGGGACGCCGTCAGTGTCCCTGCTGATTTCATCTGTGGGAAGTGCACCCATCTCCAGTTCCGCAGAAACCGCGTTAGGGAACTGGAGCTGGATGAACTTCGGATCATTCGGGAGGCAGAGGTGGTCATAGGTAGAAGCTTCAGGGACGTAGTTACTCGAAGAATAAAGATAGATGGGTGACGGTGAGAGGGGCTGGGAAGAAGCAGTCAGTACAGGGATCCCCTGTGGTCGTTCCCCTTAGTAACAAGTATATCGCTTTAGATACTGTTGGGGGGGGGGGGGGGGGGGGGGGGGGGGGGGTGATTTACCAGGGGTAAGCCATGGGGTACAGGTCTCTGGCACAGAGTCTGTCCCTGTTGCTCAGAAGGGAAGGGTGGAGAGGAGTAGAGCATTAGTCATTGGAGACTCCATAGTTAGGGGGATAGATAGGAGATTCTGTGGGAACGAGAGAGACTCGTGGTTGGTGTGTTGCCTCCCAGGTGCGAGGGTACGTGATGTCTCGGATCGTGTTTTTCGGGATCTTTAAGGGGGAGGGGGAGCAGCCCCAAGTCGTGGTCCACATAGGTACCAACGACACAGGTAGGAAAGGGATAGGGAAGTAAGGCAGAAATTCAGGGAGCTAGGGTGGAAACTTAGATCTAGGACAAACAGAGATATTATCTCTGGGTTGTTACCCATGCCACTTGATAGCGAGACGAGGAATAGGGAGAGAGAGGAGTTGAACACGTGGCTACAGGGATGGTGCAGGAGGGAGGGTTTCAGACTTCTGGATAATTGGGGCTCATTCTGGGGTCGGTGGGACCTCTACAAACGGGATGGTCTACACCTGGACCAGAGGCGTACCAATATCCTGGGGGGGGGGGGGGGAAATTTGTTAATGCTCTTCGGGAGGGTTTAAACTAGTTCAGCAGGGGCTTGGGAACCTGAATTGTAGCTCCAGTTTACAGTAGGTTGAGAGTAGTGAGGTCATGAGTAAAGTTTCAAAGTTGCAGGAGTGTACCGGCAGGCAGGAAGGTGGTTTGAAGTGTGTCTTCTTCAATGCCAGGAGCATCCGGAATAAGGTGGGTGAAGTTGCGGCATGGGTTGGTACCTGGGACTTCGATGTTGTGGCCATTTTGGGGACATGGATAGAGCAGGGACAGGAATGGTTGTTACAGGTGCCGGGGTTTAGATATTGCAGTAAGCTCAGGGAAGGTGGTAAAAGAGGGGGAGGGGTGGCATTGTTAGTCAAGGACAGTATTACGGTGGTTTGATGAGGACTCGTCTACTGAGGTAGTATGGGCTGAGGTTAGAAACAGGAAAGGAGAGGTCACCCTGTTAGGGGTTTTCTATAGGCCTCCGAAAAGTTCCAGAGATGTAGAGGAAAGGATTGCGAAGATGATTCTGGATAGGAGCGAAAGCAACAGGGTAGTTGTTATGGGGGACTTTAACTTTCCAAATATTGACTGGAAACGCTATAGTTTGAGTACTTTAGATGGGTCCGTTTTTGTCCAATGTGTGCAGGAGGGTTTCCTGACACAGTATGTAGATAGGCCAACGAGAGGCGAGGCCATACTGGATTTGGTACTGGGTAATGAACCAGGGCAGGTGTTAGATTTGGAGGTAGGAGAGCACTTTGGTGATAGTGACCACAATTCGATTAAGTTTACTTTAGTGATGGAAAGGGATAGGTATATACCGCAGGGCAAGAGTTATATCTAGGGGAAAGGCAATTATGATGCGATGAGGCAAGACTTAGGATGCATCAGATGGAGAGGAAAACTGCAGGGGATGGGCACAATGGAAATGTGGAGCTTGTTCAAGGAACAGCTACTGCGAGTCCTTGATAAGTATGTACCTGTCAGGCAGGGAGGAAGTGGTCGAGCAAGGGAACCGTGGTTTACTAAAGCAGTCGAAACACTTGTCAAGAGGAAGAAGGAGGCTTATGT
The DNA here is from genome assembly GCF_047496885.1 of Scyliorhinus torazame. NCBI lineage: Eukaryota > Metazoa > Chordata > Chondrichthyes > Carcharhiniformes > Scyliorhinidae > Scyliorhinus > Scyliorhinus torazame. The sequence continues at coordinate 158,009,477 of NC_092715.1, forward strand.
AAAGATGAGACATGAAGGTTCAGTTAGAGCGCTCAAGAGTTACAAGTTAGCTAGGAAGGACCTAAAGAGAGAGCTAAGAAGAGCCAGGAGGGGACATGAGAAGTCTTTGGCAGGTAGGATCAAGGATAACCCTAAAGCTTTCTATAGATATGCCAGGAATAAACGAATGACTAGGGTAAAAGTAGGCCCAGTCAAGGACAGTAGCGGGAAGTTGTGCTTGGAGTCCGAGGAGATAGGAGAGGTGCTAAATGAATATTTTTCGTCAGTATTCACACAGGAAAAAGACAATGTTGTCGAGGAGAATACTGAGATTCAGGCTACTAGACTAGAAGGGCTTGAGGTTCATAAGGAGGAGGTGTTAGCAATTCTGGAAAGTGTGAAAATAGGTAAGTCCCCAGGGCCGGATGGGATTTATCCTAGGATTCTCTGGGAAGTTAGGGAGTAGATTGCTGAGCCTTTGGCTTTGATCTTTAAGTCATCTTTGTCTACAGGAATAGTGCCAGAAGACTGGAGGATAGCAAATGTTGTCCACTTGTTCAAGAAGGGGAGTAGAGACAACCCAGGTAACTATAGACCAATGAGCCTTACTTCTGTTGTGGGCAAAATCTTGGAAAGGTTTATAAGAGATAGGATGTATAATCATCTGAAAAGGAATAATTAGATTAGAGATAGTCAACACGGTTTTGTGAAGGGTAGGTCGTGCCTCACAAACCTTATTGAGTTCTTTGAGAAGGTGACCAAACAGGTGGATGAGGGTAAAGAAGTTGATGTGGTGTATATGGATTTCAGTAAAGCATTTGATAAGGTTTCCCACAGTAGGCTACTGCAGAAAATACAGAGGCATGGGATTCAGGGTGATTTAGCAGTTTGGATCAGAAATTGGCTAGCTGGAAGAAGACAAAGGGTGGTGGTTGATGGGAAATGTTCTGACTGGAGTCCAGTTACTAGTGGTGTATCACAAGGATCTGTTTTGGAGCCACTGCTGTTTGTCATTTTTATAAATGACCTGGAGGAGGGTGTAGAAGGATGGGTGAGAAAATGTGCAGATGATACTAAAGTCGGTGGAATTGTGGACAGTGCAGAAGGATGTTACAAGTTACAGATGGACATAGATAAGCTGCAGCGCTGGGCTGAGAGGTGGCAAATGGAGTTTAATGCAGAAAAGTGTGAGGTGATTCATTTTGGAAGGAATAACAGGAAGACAGAGTACTGGGCTAATGGTAAGATTCTTGGCAGTGTGGATGAGCAGAGAGATCTCGGTGTCCATGTACATAGATCCCTGAAAGTTGCTACCCATGTTGAGAGGGTTGTTAAGAAGGCGTACGGTGTGTTAGCTTTTATTGGTAGAGGGATTGAGTTTCGGAGCCATGAGGTCATGTTGCAGCTGTACAAAACTCTGGTGCGGCCGCATTTGGAGTATTGCGTGCAATTCCGGTCGCCGCATTATAGGAAGGATGTGGAAGCATTGGAAAGGGTGCAGAGGAGAATGTTGCCTGGTATGGAGGGAAGATCTTATGAGGAAAGGCTGAGGGACTTGAGGCTGTTTTCGTTAGAGGGAAGAAGGTTAAGAGGTGACTTAATTGAGGCATACAAGATGATCAGAGGATTGGATAGGGTGGACAGTGAGAGCCTTTTTCCTCAAGTGGTGATGTCTAGCACGAGGGGACATAGCTTTAAATTGAGGGGAGATAGACATAAGACAGATGTCAGAGGTAGGTTCTTTACTCGGACAGTAGTAAGGGCGTGGAATGCCCTGCCTGCAACAGTAGTGGACTCGCCAACACTAAGGGCATTCAAATGGTCATTGGATAGACATATGGACGATAAGGGAATAGTGTAGATGTGCTTTAGAGTGGTTTCACAGGTCGGTTCAACATCTAGGGCCGAAGGGCCTGTACTGCGCTGTAATGTTCTATAGCCATTGCGAAGCCCCTCCAAAACCTTTCAAGCGCCGGACACGCCCAGAACATATGGGCGTGATTTGCTGGGCCCCCCGAACACCTGTCCTCTACCCCCAAAAACTTACACATCCTCGCCCCTGTCATATGCGCTCTGTGCACCACTTTAAACTGGATCAGGCTGAGCCTGGCACAAGACGAGGAATTAACCCTGCCCAGGGCATCAGCCCACAGGCTCTCATCCAGCTCCTCACCCAGCTCCTCCCCCCACTTGCCCTTCAGCTCCTCCACCGAGGCTTCCTCCACCTCCTGCAGCTCCTGGTAAATCACCGAGACCTTACCCTCTCCGACCCACACACCCAAAATCACCTGTCCTGTATCCTCCGGGCCGGCAGCAGCGGAAATTCCCCTACCTGCGTCCTCACAAACGCCCTGACTTGCATATACCTGAAGGCATTTCCCGGGGGTAACCCAAATTTCTCTTCCAGCGCCCTCAGACTGGCAAATGTCCCGTCAATGAATATGTCCCCCATCCTTTTAATTCCCGCCCGATGCCAATTTAGAAATCCGCCATCCATCATGCCCGGTGCAAACCTATGGTTGTTCCGTATCGGGGACCAAACCGAGGCCCCCACCTCCCCTCTGTGCCATCTCCACTGCCCCAGATCCTCAGTGTCGCCGCCACCACCGGGCTCGTGGTGTACCGCGTCGGCGGTAGCGGCAACGGTGCTGTCACCAGTGCCCCCAGGCTAGTACCCACACATGACATTGCCTCCAGTCTTTTCCACACCACCCCCTCTCCCTCCATTACCCATTTCCGAATCATTGCCACATTAGCTGCCCAGTAGTAGCTACACAGATTCGGCAGCACCAGCCCCCCCCCCCCCCCCCCCCACCCACCCACCCCCCCGCCTGCGCTCCAAGAACAGTCTCTTAACCCTCGGGGTCTTACTTGCCCATATGAACCCCATAATGCTCTTGCTCACTCGCTTGAAAAAGGCCTTTGCGATGAGAATAGGCAGGCACTGGAACACGAACAGGAACCTAGGGAGGACCGTCATCTTAACGGACTGCACCCTACCCGCCAGGGAGAGTGGCAACACATCCCACCTCCTAAATTCCTCCTCCATCTGGTCTACCAACCGCGCCAAGTTGAGCTTGTGCAGGACCCCCCAACACCTGGCCACCTGGATACCCAAATACCGGAAACTCCTCTCCACCCTCTTGAGCGGCAGCTCCTCCAGCCTCCTCTCCTGACCCCTCGCATGCACCACAAAGAGCTTACTCTTCCCAACATTGAGCTTGTATCCTGAGAAGTCTCCAAACTCCCTAAGGGTCTGCATGACATCTGCCATCCCCTCCACTGGATCTGCAATATACAAAAGCAGGTCATCTGCATATAACGAGACCCGATGCTCCTCCCCTCCCCAGACCAACCCCCTCCAGTTTCTAGACTCCCTTAGGGCCATAGCCAGCGGCTCAATTGCCAGTGCAAACAGCAGGGGGGACAGGGGGCACCCCCGTCTCATCCCATGGTACAACCTGAAGTACTCTGACCTCAGCCGATGCGTCAATACGCTCGCCAGTGGGGCCTGGTATAACAATTTGACCCATCCTATGAACCCCTCCCTGAACCCAAACCTGCCCAGCACTTCCCACAGGTACTCCCACTCCACCCAATCAAAGGCCTTCTCCGCGTCCATTGCCACCACCACTTCAGCTTCCCCCCCCTCCGAGGGCATCATGATCACATTCAGGAGCCTCCGCACATTTGCATTCAACTGCCTGCCCTTCACAAACCCCGTCTGATCCTCATGTATTAGTCCCGGGACACAATCCTCAATCCTAGTGGCCAGGACCTTCGCCAACAACTTGGCATCCACATTAAGGAGCAAAACCGGCCTGTACGAGCAACATTGCAGCGGGTCCTTGTCCCGCTTGAGGATAAGCGAGATCAGCGCGCGAGACATCGTCCGGGGAAGAATCCCTTCCTCCTTCGCCTCGTTGAAGGTTCTCACCAACAACGGACCCAAAAGTTTCACAAATTTCCTATAGAATTCGACCGGGAACCCATCCGGCCCCGGGGCCTTGCCCGCCTGCATACTCCCCAACTCCCTTCAACCTGTCCCTCCTCCACCCTCGGGAACCTCAATTGGTCCAGGAACCGCCGCACCCCCCCCCCCCCCCCCCCCCCCTCCCCCCCCTCCGGGGGTTCTGACTTGTACAGGTTCCCGTAGAAATCCCTGAAGACCTCATTTATTTTGGCCGGACTCCGCACCGTGTTCCCCCCTCTGTCCCTGATTCCTCCAATTTCCCTCGCCACCTCCCTCCTCCGTAGCTGATGCGCCAGCATTCGGCTCGCCTTCTCCCCATACTCGTACGCTGTCCCCTGCAGCTTTCTCTACTGGGCCTCAGCTTTCCCCGTAGTCAGCAGATCAAACTCCGTTTGGAGGCTCCGGCGCTCCTTCAGCAGCCCCCCTTCAGAGGAATCCTATCCACCCTCAGTATCTCCCCCACCAATCTCGCCCTCTCCATCCTCTCCCTCTTCTCCCTGTGAGCCCTGATTGAGATTAGCTCGCCCCTGACCACCGCCTTCAGCGCCTCCCAAACCACACTAACCGCTACCTGCCCATTATCATTGGCCTCTATGTACGTTTGAATGTACCCCCGGACCCACCCACAGACCTCCTCATCCGCCAGCAGTCCCACATCCATGCGCCACAGCGGGCGCTGGTCCCTCTCTTCCCCCAACTCCAGCTCCACCCAGTGCGGGGCGTGGTCCGAAATCACTATGGCCGAGTACTCCGTCCCCTCCACTCTTGGGATCAACGCCCTACTCACCACAAAGACGTCTATCCGTGAATAGGCCTTGTGCACATGGGAAAAGAAGGAGAACTCTCTCGCCACTGGCCTGGCAAACCTCCACGGATCCACTCCCCCCATCTGATCCATAAACCCCCTCAGAACCTTGGCCGCAGCTGGCCTCTTGCCCAACCTCAACCTAGATCGATCGGGTCCAGTACCGTATTGAAGTCCCCCCCCCATTATCAGACTCCCCGCCTCTAGATCTGGGATCCGTCTCAGCATGCGCTTCATGAACCCTGCATCGTCCCAGTTCGGGGCATACACATTCAGCAGCACCACCTGGGTCCCCTGCAGTCTACCACTCACCATCACATATCGGCCCCCATTATCTGCCACAATACTCATCGCCTCGAACGTCATCCGCTTGCTCACCAGGATTGCAACCCCCCTATTCTTCGCATCCAGCCCTGAGTGAAAGACCTGCCCCACCCATCCCGTCCTCAGCCTGAACTGATCCGCCACCTTCAGGTGCGTCACCTGCAACATAGCAACATCTGCCTTCAGTCCCTTTAAGTGCGCGGACACCCAGGCCTTCTTGACCGGCCCATTCAGACCTCTCACGTTCCACGTGATCAGCCGGATCGGGGGACTACCCGCCCACGCCCTGCCGACTAGCCATCTCCTTTCTTAGGCCAGCCACGTGCCCACGCCTCCCGCACTCTCCATCCCCCCAGGCGGGGCTCCCCGCCCCAACTCTCCCTCTTATCTCCAGCTCCCCCTCAGTCAGTACAGCAGCAACCCAGTCACCTCCCCCCCCACCCCAGGCCAGGGAGTTGCCTCGCCCCCTTGCTCCCCCCATTGCACTCCCATAAGTCAGCTGACTCCTGCTGACCCCAGCCGCTCCTCCCTGTGCCGACGATCCCCCGATTGAATTCCCCCTCGAAGTCATCCGGCCCCCCCCCCTTCAAGCGCGGGGAACAGCCCCTCTAAATCGATACACGTGCCCAGAAAACACACACATCAAATCAAATCGCCCCCTTCCCATTACCCAGCAACCCCACAACCTGCAGCAAACCATTAATTCGAGTCCAGCTTTTCATTTTGGATGAAGGTTCGTCCGGCGTATCAAAATAATGGTGTCGGTCCTGAAAAGTGACCCACAGTCGCGCTGGCTGCAGCAGCCCAAATTTCACCCCCTTTCGATGGAGAACCGCCTTGGCCCGGTTGAATCCTGCCCTCTTCTTGGCCAGCTCTGCACTCCAGTCCTGGTAGATGCGGATTTCTGTGTTCTCCCACCTGCTGCTCCGCTCCTTTTTCACCCACCTCAGGACACACTCCCGGTCTGTAAAACGGTGAAACCGCACCACCATAGCCCTCGGCGGCTCATTCGCCCTCGGCCTCCTTGCCAGGACTCTGTGTGCCCCATCCAGCTCCAGGGGCCTCAGGAAGGCTCCCGGGCCCATTAGCGTGCCCAGCATCGTGGCTACATACGCCCTGACATCAGACTCCTCCACACCTTCAGGGAGCCCCAGAATCCGCAGATTCTTCCTCCTCGACCTGTTCTCCAGGTCCTCGAACTTCTCCTGCCACTTTTTGTGCAGCCCCTTGTGCGCCTCCACTTTCACCGCCAGGCCCAGGATCTCATCCTCGTGGTCCGAGGCTTTCTGCTGCACCTCTTTAATCGCCGTCCCCTGCGCCCTCTGGGTCTCCACCAGCCTCTCGATTGACGCCTTCATAGGGGCCAACATCTCCGCCTTCAACTCCGCAAAGCAGCTTTTCAAAAATTCCTGCTGCACCCGAGACCACTGAGCCCACGCTGCCTGGTCTGCACCCGCCGCCATCTTGCTTTTCTGCCCTTGCTCTCCTCTCTTTTCCAGTGCCGCTTTTTTGACCATTCCGCTCCCGGTCCACTCCATACAGTGCGGGGCGAACCTCACTGCTGCCTTCCCACACCGGGAATCGTCGTCCAAGTGCCGCTGGGGCTCCTTAAAAGGGCCCAAAAATCCGTTCACAGCGGGAGCTGCCGAACATGCGACCTACCCAGGCATAGCCACAACCGGAAGTCCAGAATGGTGTTGTTTTGAAGGCCTCTGAGCAGAACATTTGCTTCCAGTCATGGGACCATAGTTACAGTTCTTCTTGGGCTGCAGCATGACAAGAGAGATGGGACAGAGGTAGCAGAGGTGGGAAGTTGTTTGCAGTGGGAGGAGGGCTTTCAACAGGATGATTTGCAAACCTAGACCTTCAGGGAGCATTTCTCCTACCTCTCCCTCATCAAGGAGCAATGTCTGTGATGGTTAAGTTTCATCAAGGAGGTGGTCACAGTACTGCTGAACCTGTAACGGCAGAGAAGCAAGAGGAGGTGGGCACTGCCAGTGGCAATCAAAGGCTACTTTGACCCCGACGTTGGGTGGCTTATGCCTCTGCTGCAATGAAAGCTGAGACATTGCCCATCAGATACTGCATCACAGCTAGGCTCCGTGAAGTTGGTCACCTCCATGTGTGAAGCCCTATGCCAAGTTGGAGTTGGACTCCTCCATGACCTTTGACAGGGCAAACTAGCACACACTAAGAATTTTGGGCACACATGTTCATCAGCCCTTTTTTGTATCAACAACCTCATTGGAGTCCCTGTCCTCTGTGTTGCTGGCACAAGTGCTATTTTTCCCCCAACTTATGCCTGGTGACTCATAAAGTAGAAAGAATCATAGAAAGTTTAACAGGACAGTAAGGCATAGTACTGCCCATCGTGTTTGCGCTGGCTGAAGTATGAGTCACCAAGCCCAATCCCACTTTCCAGCATTTCATTCATTGCCCTGCAGGTTACAGCACTGAGGTGCATTTCAAGACACCTTTTAAATGAATTGAGGGTTTCTGCCTCTAGTACCCTTTCAGACAGAGAGTTCTAGACCTCAACTCTCTAGATGAAAAACATTTTTCTTATCTCCCCTCTAATCTACCAGTACTTTAAATCTATGTCCCCTAGTCACTCATGTCTCTGCAAAGGCCTTTATCATCCACTCTATCCAAGTCTTCACAATTTTGTAATTCTCAATAAAATCTCCTTTCAGACTCCTCTGTTCTGAGGAGGACAACCCAACCCTATCTAATCTTTCCTCATAGCTACATTTTTTTAGTCCTGGCAACATCTTTTTAAATCTCCTTTACCCTCTCTGATGCAATTACATCCTTTCTGTAATGAGGTGACTAGAACTCCACACAATGCTCAAGTTGTGGCCTAACTAATGTTTTTTAAATTTCCAGCAAAACCCCCCCTGCTCTGAAATTCTATACCCTAGCCAATAAAGGAAAGATTCCATACACCTTCTTACCAACCTTAGCAATCTGTCTTTCTACACTCAAGGATCTATGGACGTTCACTCCAAGGTCCCTCACTTCCTCTACACCTCTCAATATTCTCCCATTAATTGTGCATTCCTTTGCCTTGTTTGAACTCCACAAATGCATCACCTCCCACTTCTCTGGGTTGAATTCCATTTGCCCACTTGATCAGTCCATTGATATATTCCTGCAGTCCACAGCAACCCTCCTCACTATCAACAACATGGGCAATCTTTGTGTTGGCTGCAAACTTGATCATGCCCCCCACATTTTATGTCCAAATTGTCAATATATACCACAAAAAGAAGGGACATAGTCCTGAATCCTGTCGAACCCCACTAAAAACAGACTCCTAGTTGCAGAAACTCCTATCAACAATTACCATGTTTTTCCTGCCACTGAGCCCATCTTGTATCCAGTTGCTACATTCTCCTAGAAACCAAGGATTTTTGTTTACCCAGTCTGCCATGTGGGACTTTGTCAAAAACTTCTCTAAAATCCATGCAGACCACATCAACTGCACTACCCTCATCATTCCTCCTCAAAGAAGTTAGACACAACTTTCTCTTAACAAATCCATGCTGACTACAGTCATAGAGGTTTACAGCACAGAAACAGGCTCTTCGGCCCAACTTGTCCATGCCTCCCAGTTTTTACCACTTAGCTATTCCCAATTGCCCGCATTTGGCACATACCCATCTAACCCATATAACTATATAAATGCTTTTTAAAAGACAAAATTGTACCCCATTCCAGACACTCACCACTTCCTTGGTGAAGAAATTGCTCCTCCGGACCCTTTTGTATCTCTCCCCTCTCTCCTTAAACCTATGCCCTCTAATTTTAGACTCCCCTATCTTTGGGAAAAGATGTTGACTATGCCCTTCATTATTTTATAGATCTCTATAAGATCACCCCTAAACCTCCTACACTCCAGGAAAAAAGTCCCAGTCTATCCAGCCTATCTATCACTAATGAGATGAACTCCAACAACATTCAAGAAGCTCAACATCATCCAGGACAAGGCAGCCAGGTTGATTGCTCCCCCTTCCAGAAACATTCAAACCTTTCACAACTGACTAACAGTGACAGCCATATGTACCATCTACAAGATGCACTGCAGTAACTCATCAAGGTTCCTTAGACAGCACCTTCCAAACCCACGACCATTAATAATAATAATAATCTTTACTAGTGTCACAAGTAGGCTTACATTAACACTGCAATGAAGTTATTGTGAAAATCCCACCATCTAGAAGGACAAGAGCAGCAGATACCTGGGAATCCTACAACCTGGAGGTTCCCCTCCCAGTCACTCACCACTCTGACTTGGAAATATATCGCTGGGGCAACATCCTGGAACTCCCTCCCTAACAGCACAGTGGGTGTACCTACACCTCAGGGACTGCAGCGGTTCAACAAGGCAACTCACCGCACCTTCTGAAGGGCAACTAGGGATGGACAATAACTGCTGGCCTAATCAGCGACGCCCACATCCAGTAAATGAATTTAAAAACAGGTCTTAGACATACATGTTTAAACATTGATTATTTATTGGTCACCCTTAACTTTGCACAGATCCCAGTTACTGCAATGCATGGTGCTGTGCCCATGCAGGCTCCATCTAGACTGTTTACCATGCAGATCTACCCGGTGGTAGTCTCCAGTCCCACATTAACCCTTGTCCTGCCGAGCACCTTTACTTTACAAGGCACTCATTACAAATACCCAATCTGCTAGAGTGTTATGCACTACCGAGAGTTTTCTGATCAGAAAATGCAAGTATATCAATCACCTGTGAGTCGTACAGCTTCTATATCATCTCCACATGTTAAATCTGGATTAGTCCATGCCCTTTTAAGTGACCATTGATTCAGTCTCTCAGAACTGATTCAAATAACTTGTGCACTACTGAGGTTAGACTGACTGGCCAGTAATTATTTGGTCTATCCCTCGCTCCCTTTTTAAACAAAGGTACAATGTTAGGTGTCCTCCAATGCTCCGGCGCCACACCTGTATCCAACGAGGATTGAAAACTTCTGCTATTTCATCCCTGCCTTTTTTTTTTAATAAACAGCCTGGGGTACATACACATGCAAATCCTGCCTCTATAATAGCCTCTAAGGTATATAGGGTGTCAGTATAAGAGCTGGTGGCTGCAAGTGTCAGATCATTTGGCAGTGCTTCTTCCCCAGAGGTGTGCTCTTCCGCTCATCCTCAGACACCACTAGCTTTTCAGGGGAGATGTTGGTTTTGGGTTAATGTCACTGAATCAGTAATCCAGGGGCCCAAGCGAATGCTCTGGGGGACATGGATTAAAATTCCATCATGGCAGCTGGTGGAATTTGAATTCAATTAATAAGTCTGGAATTAAAAGCTAATCTCAATAATGGTCACCATGACTATCATCAATTGTCACAAAAACCTATCTGGTTTCACTAATGTCCTTTAGGGAAGGAAACCATATCCGGTTTGGTCTGGTCTGCATGTGATTCCACAGAAATGATTCTGAAATTACCACTTGTAGCCACCTAAAATGGCTGATTCCCGATTAATTTGGCCAAAACCCGATATAAAATGGCTAACCGAAAAGGCTGATGGGAAAAGCAGCCAACAGGACACAAACGAACAGCTGCAGACAGAATAGCGTATTCGGCTCTGGGGAAGTCGGCCCAGATCGATACCTGCGACTATTAGCAGCACATCAACACAGACATTTGCAGTTTAATCGGCTATCCCCGGGAACAATTGCAACATATTAGCAATTGAATGCCAGGCCAGACCTCTCGGCGCCTGCAGTGGCCGAAACAAAGACAGGTGAACGACCACCCCCTGATCGAGGAATCGCCCCATTATTGGAGCATATCGAACCCAGTGATTGGGAACAAGTCCAATCACTTGGGACTCAGGGTCAAGGGCGCCCCGAGAGGCGGGAAGCCCCTGGGCCCTATAAATTGAGGGGCCAAGTTCAGATCTCTCTCTGTCCCTTCTTCTCCTGCTCGCAACCTTCGCAAGAACATCGACCAGAAACAGTAAGTTTGACTCCAGCGATCGCTACCCGATAGAGACTCCTAGCCATCGACCCGTATCAGCCTTTTGAATCCCGCAGGCCAGACCCAATTCGATAAGCCATTTGCTTCCCTGACCTGGTGGGCCATCCCCAAAAGTTAACTATTGGCCAGTAGTGGTAGGTAGTGATATAGAAAGTAGGATTATTGTGTAAGTATTTATTGCTGTACATAATAAATGACCGTTGATTTCAATCTTACTAAGCGGTGTGCTGTCCTATTAATCATAACTCGGGCTTGAACCACGTGGCGGTATCCGAAAGATACTTGGCGACTCGTGAGCAAAGGTGACCTAATCAGAGGTAATAAAACTAAGGCTAATAAGAGCAACACACTTCAAGGGCAATTAGGGATGGGCAACAAATACCAGTGATGCCCACATCCATGAAATACTGTTTTTAAAGGTGGTAGTTCTTGGGTACTTTAGAGCATAAGTGTTCTATCCTAACATCCCTTGATTCCCTTAGCATCCATAAATCTGTCAATCTCAGGCTTGAATGTACTCAACTGCTCAGCATCCACAGCTTGCTGTGTTGAAGAATTCCAAAAGTTCACAATCCTTTCAGTGAAGAAATTTCTCTTCATCTCAGTCCTAAAGGAGCAACCCCTCATTCTGAACCTACGACCCCTAGTTCTAGACTCTCCGCAAAGGAAAAACATCACTCCACCACCTACCATGTCAAGCTCCTTAAGAATTCTATACGTTTCAATGAGATCCCCTTTCATTGTTTTAAACTCTCGGGAATATAGGCCTAGTTTATCCAATAAAATGATGATGATCAGGGCGGCACGTTAGTGCAGTGGTTAGCACTGTTTTTAAAATTTTTTTTAGAGAATGTGCAAACTCCACATGGACAGTGACCCAGAGCCAGGATCGAACCTGGGACCTCGGCGCTGTGAGGCAGCAGTGCTAACCATTACGCCACTGTGCTGCCCGTGGCTAGCATTGTTGCCTACGCTGCTGAGGGCCCGGATTTGATCCCGGCCCCGGGTGACTGTCGGTGTGGAGTTGGCATATTCGCCCCATGTCTGCGTGGGTTTCACCCGCAAAACCCAAAGATGTGCAGGGTAGGTGGACTTAATTGGTGCCCCTTAATTGAAAAAAAATTATTGGGTCTTCTAAAAATAAAAATCTATATATTTTTTAAATGTTGATGATATGGAATAGAGTAGATAAAAATAAACAGTTTCTAGTGATTGAGAGGTCTACAACGATGGGACACCAATACAAGAATAAATGTAGGAGAATTGGGCAGAGAATCTTTTTTTTAAAATAACTACACAAAACTGTGAGGTAATGGAATAGACCAAGATTACATGATTGAAGTTCCAACTATTTCAGAATTTAAGAACAGGATACTTAAATGGATGAAGAAAAGGGAACAAATGGATAAGGAAAAAGGGCAGACGTTTAGGATTATGACTGCTGCTCATGTAGTTACAAATGTCAACATGGACTGGTTACATAGGAATATAGGGAAGATTTAAGGCACAGGAGGAAGCCATTCAGCCCATCGCTGTGGTTGGGCCAGTCAAAATCAGATTGCCAATATTTTGAGAAAGTAGTTTCATTTTCTTTAAAATCAAAAGCCAAGAGATGGCAGTGATGTAGCACGCTGGAACTCCAGAATGTGTACAGTAATCTTCTGATTTCTGCTATATTATTGTGGAGACATTGAGCAAAATCTAAATACAGTCACTGAGAGATAAACATCAGGGACATATAGGCAATTTGCACTAATCTCCAGCAACTAGTCATAGAGTTAGTATGGAACAGAAGGAGGTCTTTCGGCCTATTGAACCTGTCGTGTTAGGTCCACTGGTCTAACACTGGCTGCAACTGGATGCAGCTTAGATCAGAAAGATACTCCAGACCTTGAAGTTAGTTCAATCCGGTTTATTGAACTAATAGCACAGTTAGCACAGTTCTCTGTGAGTTCGACTCTGCTAACTTAAATGTGGTTACTCTGTCTGACTGAACCAGACTAGCTCTTAGCCACGTGGTGGAGGTGTGAGATTGTAACAACACCCTTGACTGACTCTCTAGATGTTCATCAGTGAAAAGAGGCAGAGTGTGAGTGCCTCGTGTCCTTTATAGTCATATCCCACCCTTGAGTGTCCTGCCTGCTTATTGGTCATGTCCTGTTCTCGGTGTCCATTAGCTGCTTATCTGTATATCATTATGTGTGTGTCTGCATATCATGACAGAACCCATATCCAGTAAATGTGTGGAGAAGAAAGATTTGGGGAAAATAAGAAAAATAAATTGTTTCCATGAAAAATAATTGAAAGCATGAATAATAAAGCAGTTAAGTACTTCTTAAAGTTGCCACTTGCTGGTTCTGGTTTAGAGGTTCGACCAATTCCCGCAGTTTTTTCTTCAGTTCTCGGCTTGTTTTTTTATAGAAGTACAGGTCCTTCTCCAGTTGTTGGATTTTTGACTCATATGCCTCCATGCCGTCTGAAAATCCTTCACTATTTCCGTCTGAAAGGACAGAGAATCGTTGTTTTACTTTCTAACTGTTTTTATATCAACTTCACAAAATGTACTTCAAACAGCATTCTATCATATACCATAACAATTTGCAATTATATGGCATCTGTAAATGTAGTAAAATATCACAAGGTGTTTCAAAATAGTGTTATCAACACAGTTTGACAAGTTACATAAGAAGATATTGGGCGGGATTCTCCGACCCCCCACCGTGTCGGAGAATTGCTGGGGTCGGCGTGAATCCCGCCCCCACCGTCCTCCGAATTCTCCGGACCCCCCAAAATTGCCCCAGCGTGAATCGCGCCGCCCGCCTCAGAGAATGGCGGGGACCGGCGCGACTCAATGGGCCCCGGGGCCGCCCGAATTCTCCGGGCCACAATTGGCCGAAGTCCCGCCCGTTTAACGAAGGACCCGCCGGCGTAAATCAAGGTTGGTCCCTACCGGCGGGACCCAGCTCCGTGGGCGGCCTCCGGGGTTCTCGGGGTGGCACGAGGGGATCTGGCCCCGGGAGGTGCCCCCCACAGTGGCCTGGCCTGCGATCGGGGTCCACAGATCCACGGGCGAGCCTGTGCCGTGGGGGTACTCTATTCCTCCGCATCGGCCGCTGTGGTCCTCCGCCATGGCCGATGCGGAGACGAACCCTCCCGCGCATGCGCCGGGATGACGCCAGCACATGCCCTTCGGCGCCGGTTGGCATGGCACCAAGCCCCTTCCCCGCCGGCCGGCGGGGCGCAAACCACTCCGGGGCGGGCCCAGCCCCTGAAGGAGCGGAGGATTCTGCATCTTTGGGGCGGCCCGACGCCGGAGTGGTTCACGCCACTCCTCGCCGCCGGAACCCCCCCACCCCGCCGGGTAGTGGAGAATCCCGCCCATTAGCACAAATGACCGAAAGCTTGGCTAAAGAGGTGGGTTTTAAGGAGTGTCTTAAATGGGGAGAAAATGGTTGATAGGCAGAGAGGATAAGCGAGGGAATTCAAGAGCAGGAGGCCATACTTGGAGCAGCAGGATTAGAGGAGAGCTATATGGTTAGTCAAGGATAGGGAAAGGAAAGACCATGGAAGGATTTAAAACGAAGCATGAGAATTTCTAAACTGAGTTGTTGCTGGAGCGGGGTCCAATGTTGTTAATGAGCACAGGGGTGATGGGTGAATAGGACTTGGGTGTGAGTTAGGATACTGGCAGAGTCTTGGATAAGCTCATGGATTTGTAAAGTGCAAGATGGAAGAACAGCCAGGGAAGCATTTAAATACTCAAGTCCAGATGTTATAAAGTCATAGATAAGGATTTCAGTAGCAGACGAGGCATTGAGTAGGTAACGTTAGGAAGGTGAGAGTAGGTAGTCCTGATGATAGAGCAGAAACGTGGTCAGAAGGTCACCTTGGGGTCAAATTTAACACCAAAGAAGTATCTGGTCTGGTTTAGCCTCAAACAATTGCCAGGGAAAAGGATGAAACTGGTGGCTCAGAAACAGAGTTTGCAGCAGGGCCTGAAGACAATAGCTCTTCCTGTTACTTAGTGGAAGGAAATTTCTTCCCAACCAGTACTGAATGTCAGGAAAGTAGTGAAACATATCAGAAACAGTATAGGGGTTTGGAAAGGTCCTGGTGAGATAAATGTTGTCAGCTTATATTTGGAACCGGATGTTGCATGCTCAGATGACATTACTGAGGAGCAACAAGTAAATAGGAAATATGAAGGGGCCAAGGATACATCCTTATGGGGCTCCAGAGGTAATTCGTAGGCCGGATCGGCTCCTCAGAGATCGGGCCACCATTTTGAAAGGGTGTCCATCTCTAAGTGAGCTTGAGGGTCCCCCACATTCCCCACCTATGGGTAATGTCACCCACCCACACACATGGGCACTACCCCCCACCCCCCCCCCCCCCCCCCCCCCTCTCCGGGAGCCCCAGCCTTCGCCCCTCCCGAAACCTTCCGGAGGCTCCTTCATACCTGCCCTTCACCCCTCCCCCTCGCCATCTTTCATAATCCCAGCCCCCAAACCTCCTCTCATGGACATGGCCCCCTCAGGCCCTGACCCTCAGCTGTGCCACCTGGGCCCCAACCTGGCAGTACTCTCTGGCAGTGCCAGGGTGTAGTGCTAAGGTGCCAGCCTGGCAGTGCCCAGGTGCCCGGGAGACACCCTTCCCTGTCTCTGACCACCCAGGGGTCTCTAATAGCCCGGGAGACAGCCCTGGTGCGGACTAGTACGAATCGGCACCTGGCTGGGGTCTCCCTGGGAAGCCGATAGATGCCGGGAGCAGGTTAGATCCTGCGTCCGTGCAAGTCCCACCCACCAGATCTGGTTACAGATCGCAATGTCTCGTGAGATCTGTAAGATCATGCGAGGCGCAACGGCCATCAGCAAGCCTAGGGGAAGCCTCCCTGGCATCTACTGGCTACGTCCCACTCGGATCCCACTCCCGCAGAGGTGAACTTTGCAAGTGATATCAGAATATATGAGGTACTAGCTGTACTCATTACATTTTGACAAGTAATTTTGGTGTGAGCAACTAACGAGAACCATGCTGGGTGGAGAAATACCAGCTAGGGTTCTCACTCTTCATTTCTATCAAATGATCCCTTTTTATAATCTGTATGTGGTTGAAGTCCCTAGACATTGGGCATGTAGAGGCAGAATCTAGTTCATAGGGAGCAAAGGGCTTGTCAGTGATAGTATTGGAAGACACTGAAAGGGAAAGAAACAATGGGAATACAAACCAGATAACCAAAATAATATCTGGAAAATATATAGGATTGCTCCCATCTTGAGGCTTGAAATACCGTTTATGCTGATCCATTGGCAGAAGTGTGGTGAAGTGGACCACAAGGCTATCTCAGCAGAAAAGCTCATACACCATACCAAATTATAGGGCTCAGATCATTTGAGCAGAACTAGGAGGCATAGCCTCAAAATAAGTGGAAGTAGATTTAGGACTGAGCTTAGGAGGAACTTCTTTAGCCAAATGGTTGTGAATCTATAGCATTCCCTGCCGAGTGAAGCAGTTGAGGCTCCTTCATTTAAATGTTTTCAAGATAAAGATAGATAGCTTTTTGAAGAATAAAGGAATAAAGGGTTATAGTGTTCGGGTGGGAAAGTGCAGCTGAGTCCACAAAGGATCATCCGTGGGGCGGGATCCTCCGACCCCCCGCCGGGTTGGAGAATCGCCGGGGGGGCGGCGTGAATCCCGCCCCCCCAGGCCGCCGAATTCTCTGGCACCGAAAATTCGGCGGGGGCGGGAATTGCGCCGCACCGGTCGGCGGGCCCCCCCACCCCGGCGATTCTCCGGCCCGCAATAGACCGAAGTCCCACTGCTGTCATGCCAATCCCGCCAGCGTGAATCAAACCACCTACCTTACTGGCGGCGCGGGCGGGCTCCTGGGGAGGACGCTGGACGATCTGGTCCCGGGGGTGCACCCACGGTGGCCTGGCCCGCGATCAGGGCCCACCGATCCGCGCTGGGCCTGTGACGTGGGGGCACTCTTTCCCTCCGCCTCGGCCACAGCCTCCGCGATGGCCGACGCGCAAGAGTCACCCCCCCATTGCACATGCGGACTCGCCACCTAACTGCATTGTGGCAGCACCTTTATCATATGGACA
This sequence comes from Scyliorhinus torazame, assembly GCF_047496885.1. NCBI lineage: Eukaryota > Metazoa > Chordata > Chondrichthyes > Carcharhiniformes > Scyliorhinidae > Scyliorhinus > Scyliorhinus torazame. Next base: position 158,026,682 of record NC_092715.1, read on the forward strand.
GCAACAGTTCAAAAAGAAGGCCCACCACCACCATTCAGGGCAACAGGGATGGGCAATGAATGCTGACTAGCCAGCATCGACAAGGAAATGATATTTGTAAAATGAAGCAGGGAAAAAATTCATCATTAATGCTAGTTTCTCAGTTGAATTTTGAAGCATTGTTATGAAAGGATAATGTTACAGCTGTAAAGCAGAAATTCTCATTTCTAACACCTATGAGGCTGGGATTGGGAAGGATACAAGAGAGAGAGAAGATTGGCGATAGAGGTGGGAGCCAGAAAAAAATACTAAGATGCAGGGCAAGCCAGGCACGTTTTTTTTCATCATTTTAATATTATTCTTTGGCAAGAAAAAATAATTTGGAATGCAAGCAAAGCCTCTTCGTAGCAAACAGGTAGGAAGAAAGGCTAGTTGGGGGGCAAGAGAGCAGAAAAATAGGATGAAGGGTTTTCTGACATCCACTTTCACTTGGGTGAGGTCAACAAGTAGAAGTGAGAGACTTAAGGATTAGAAAGGTGTCAGCTCAAAATGGAGAGGGCATGCTACAATGGTTAAGCATGTAGCTCAAAGGGTAAAAAGTGGATTCTAATGAGGGGAAGAGGTTGGCAGAAAGAAGAAGAGTAGGGGAAACCCGAATGATCAGAGGGGTGGAAGCAATGCTAAGAGAATCACATTTACCAACAGTCTCCACCCCAAGTTCAACATGCAACTATTGGAGGCTCCTTCACCTACTACACCAGTTCCCACCGGAAAGAAGAAGGCAAAGGAGAAAAAAGCAGACACAGAAGAGGATAACAAAGCAAAATAGTGTTAAGTGGAGAAGACAGTGAAAAGAAAAACAAAAGCTGTGAGACCGTGCAAGAAGCATCCACACGCACATGGCAGGGGCAGAAAAGGGAGCAACCATATTCTCTAGATAACTGGGCTGGCTTTTATGGTGGAGCGATGACCCTGACAACAGGTTGGAATGCTGGGGAGTAGCCCTGCCTTCATCATTTTTGGGGAGCCCTGGGTAAATTCTGTTGTAATCAGGCAGTTAATGAACTGCCCTTTGTAGCCACCTAAAATGGCTGATTCCCGATTAATTTGGCCAAAACCCGATTTAAAATGGCTCACTGAAAAGGCTGATGGGAAAAGCAGCCAACAGGACACAAACGGACAGCTGCAGACAGAATAGCATATTCGGCTCTGGGGAAGTCGGCCCAGATCGATACTCAAGACCATTAGCAGCACATCAACCCAGACATCTGCAGTTTAATCGGCTATCCCCGGGAACAATTGCAACATATTAGCAATTGAATGCCGGGCCAGACCTCTCGGCGCCTGCAGTGGCCGAAACAAAGACAGGTGAACGACCACCCCCCGATCGAGGAATCGCCCCGTTATTGGACGTATCGATCCCAGTGATTGGGAACAAGTCCAATCACTTGGGACTCAGGGTCAAGGGCTGCCCCGAGAGGCAGGAAGCCCCTGGGCCCTATAAAGTAAGGGGCCAAGTTCAGATCGCTGTCTCTCTCCCTTCTTCTCCTGCTCGAGACCTTCGCAAGAACATCAACAAAGAAACAGTAAGTTTGACTCCAGCGATCGCTACCCGATAAAGACTCCTAGCCATCGACCTGTATCAGCCTTTTTGAATCCTGCGGGCCAGATCCGATTCGATAAGCCATTTGTTTCCCTGACCTGGTGGGCCTTTCCTAAAGTTAAGTATTGGCCAGTAGTGATAGGTTTCTGTATAGATAGTAGGATTATTGTGTAAGCAATACTTGTTGTATATAATAAATGACCATTGATTTCAATCTTACTAAGCGGTGTGCTGACTTATTAATCATAACTCGAGCTATGATTGATAGTTGAACTACGTGGCGGTATCAGAAAGATACCTGGCGACTCGTGAGCAAAGGTGACATAATCAGAGCTAATAAACTAAGGCTAATAAGAGCAACATAATTGGCGACTCCGCCGGGACCCGACATAGAAGTGGAAAACCACTCCGGGAGAACCCCAACAATTTGAATAGAATCCAATCGGAAACAAAAACAAAAAAACCACAAGTGTTCAAGCGGTTCTGGTTAATAATTCACAATTCGGAAGTGTGTGTATGCATGCGTAACTAACAGGGTTATAAGGTAAAACTGATAGATTTTGTTGCGTCAAAACTGTCGGAAGTCTGTATTTTCGGAAATTAGCGCAAGCCGTACCCGCATCTACGACACCACCTTAGCCCCCTGTTCCAAATTTGAACGTAACGAGCAGCTAAGAGAGATGGCCATGCAGGCAATGCAGCGCCTCATGAACCCCGAAGAATTTGCGGTCGCACCGATCAGCAGCGTTAGAGGGGGACAATGTCCCATTTGGGAAGTGGAAATTCGCAAATTTCTGCAGGGCAAAGGATGGCCCGTGTGGAGCAGTTTCTTTAATAATGACGACTCAGGTCCTGGAAGTATAGGGCATACTTGGTGGGAGAACATGAGTGAAATCCACAAGAAAAGCTTAGCGAAAGCGCGCAAGCCGATGGCAATCGTGTCCTGCATGGCACAATTGCGAGGCACAGAGGAGGTCATCAGGACGCTCCGAAAAGAAATAGAAGGCATACATCGTATGAGTAAAATCGATGTATGCGAGATGGAAAAGGAAAACCTGGAATTGAAAAGGCAGTTAGAAGCCAAGGACGAAGAGGTGGCTGACGCCAAACGGGGTCACCAGTCTTGTCTGGCGCATTTAAGCAGTTTTCAATCCCAGTATGAGAAGGCTTATCAGGACACACAGCGTGCCATCCTGGTTAAGAAAGAGACGGAGAAGCAGGTGGAGACACTACAGAAGCAATGTAGTGATCTCAAGGCAGCCTTGAGAGCGCTCCACGCTGCAACCACGGAACAAAGGCAGAGTACCTTAGACCATGCAAAGTGCCGAAAGCAAATTGCAGACCTGCAAGCAATGCTTTCTGTCCAAAAGGGATTCCAAGACACCTTTGGGGAAAGTTTAGACCAGGAAGACGGCCCTGATTGGGAAGAACTGCAAGAGACAGCACAGAGATATGTTCAGGGAGCATGTGCGCAGGGAAAACCCCAAAGGAGGAGAGCACCCCCACCCCCCACACAACAGGTAATACAGGCTCCCATGAACCCTGTAACAACCCACCGCACCGCCACAGCAGACGAGGCGGAAGTCTTATATTCCACCCCCTTCACAGTGACCCAATTACGGGACGCGTGTGCTAAAATCGCACCGTTCCTCCCCGCTTCAGACCCACACCATTTCTTTGCCACCGTCAAACACCAGGCGACCATGTACGGCCTGGATGAGAAAGAGCAGGTAAAGCTCACGGTCCTCAGCTTAGACCCATCGGTCGCAGCAGCCCTTCCCGACCCACAGAATGTAGGAGGAGGCACCCTTGCAGAAATGCATACCGCGATCCTGGATGCGATCGGGTACAACCGGGGCGACCCCGTAGACGGTCTAAATAAGTGCAGACAGAAAAAGTCTGAACACCCCACAGCGTTCGCAGGACGCTGGAGGATTCACTTTGAAGCCGTTTTCGGAAATGTAGACCGTGCCCATTTGTCCGCAGACAATATGGCCAAATGGACCCGCACCCTTATCTCCCATGCCACGGAAGCAGGATAGAATGCTTGTAGTAATTATGACCCCTCGGAGGAGGCTCATAATGAGAAGTGGGTGGTCAAAAGATTGTCCCGCGTTTGGGAACAAGCGGCTCATGGTAAACCCGCAGCTAGAACCCCTGAGGAAAACCAAGCCGCCGCAGACGTGCAGGCAGTAAGAACCACTCTTCACAACCCCGCCTGGGTAAACGAGGGAAAGAGCTGCCCCCCCAGCAAAACCGCAAGAGTGCTACAATTGCGGACAGTTGGGACATTTTGCCAAAGAATGCAAGGCCCCTAAAAAAACACAGAGAGCCCAACAGACAGGCACTCTCAATAAGAAAAAGGCAGAGCCCATACATAGCGTTAGCACCCAGTCCGATCAGACAGACTTGACCGGAACGGACTGACGGTGTACAGGCTCCCCCAGCTGGGTCTGCGATACCCTTTGGGATAGGTCAGGACGACTCGTAGTCACAGCAAAGATTCGGGGACAGCCCATCGAGCTTCTGTGGGACACAGGAGGGTCCCGCACAACCTTAAATTCCTCCACCCTTGGTAAGGACACGTGGCCCACCACAGCCACTATCACCCTCAACGGCTTCACAGGCCACTCACAACAGGGGCATATCACGACCCCTGTACCCATCCAGATCGGAACCATTAATACAAAACACCCCGTAGTGTTAGTCGACCTGCCCCCAACAGCAGAGCACATTTTGGGGATCGACTTCATGAACTTTCATCACCTCGCTTTCGATCCAGTCAACCAGTGTGTCTGGAAGATGGCGAAATCCGCTAGAGCCCCCGCAACGCTCAATATAGGGGATTATATGAACAAAATTAGCGCAGTAGGCGAGTTTTGGTTCAACCCCAGCACACTCAGCACGGACCAACAGAACAGGGCAGCATTCGCAACCCACAAACACGACTGTGGACGGATGACCGGTTCCATACAAATAACCGGACCGGACCCAAGACCCCAAAAACAGTACGGATTTCCCCTAGAAGCAGAGGGAGAAATCCTAAAGGTCATAGAAAGCTTATTAGAGCAGGGCGTCCTAAGATCGGTAGCCTCAACTAATAATACCCCGATTTGGCCAGTAAGGAAACCAGACGGATCATGGCGCTTGACCATTGATTATCGGGAACTCAATAAAGTCACCCCCGCAGCAGCCCCCACCGTTGCAACAAGTCCCAAGACCATGCTCAAACAGGGACTCCATGCCCGATATTTCATGGTTTTGGACGTCAGTAATGGGTTCTGGTCCATTCCATTGGCAAAGGCGTGCCAGTATAAATTTGCCTTCACTTTCAGAGCGCAGCAGTACACATGGACATGCCTGCCACAAGGCTTCCACAACTCTCCCTCCATTTTCCACCGACAGCTGGCAAATGGACTAGCAAAATTTTCTTGCCCCGAATGTCTGGTACAGTATGTAGACGACCTACTACTGCAGACAGACACAAAGCTTCTGTCCGAACTCCTGGAATTACTACATTCCATTGGCTGTAAAGTAAACCCCAAAAAGGCCCAAATATTGGAAGAAAAAGTGGTATATTTGGGTACAATTATCACACACGGCAAACGCGAGATTGAGCACAAAAGAATTGACTCGATCGCTAAATTGCCCCTTCCCCAACACGTTTCAGCCCCCCGGTCGTTTTTAGGACTGGTTGGCTATTGCCAAAACCACATTGACGGTTTCGCCAGCAAGGCACCGCCCCTCTCAGACCTCCTAAAGAAAGGAACCCCCTGGGAATGGCTTCCGCAGCATACGGATGCTGTGAAATCATTAAAACAGGCACTCATAGCCACCCCCTCACTACAAGTTCCAGACCCGCTTTCCCCTTACGCCATAGAGGTAGCGACCACAGACCGCACCCTTTCAGCCGTGCTCCTGCAGGAACGGCACGACCAGCTAAGACCCGTGGCTTATGCCTCCCGGATTTTAGATGCTGTGGAGCAGGGATTCTCAGCCTGTGAGAGGCACCTGCTCGCAGTTTTCTGGGCAGTCCAGTACTTTTCATACATTACCAGACTGAACCCCATCACCATCTTCACCGAGCACACCCCCACCCAACTTTTACTAGACGGACGACTTAAAGACGGTACCGTCAGCCAAATCCGCGCTGCTAGGTGGACCCTTCTCTTACAAGGACGGGACATCACAGTAAAACGGACAAAGACTCACACATACTTAGCGGGACCCCGGAACCCCCCATGAGTGTGAAATCATCTCGCCCCACCATAATACAGACCCCTTTATAGCTAAAACACCCCCCAGAAAACTAGCCACTCCATCTCAGAACCCCCCTCACCCGGACACGTGTGACCCCATTAGGATTTATGTGGATGGATCTTCCACAATCCTGGATGGGCAACGCATAACAGGTTGTGGGATTTATGTGGCGGACGCGCAGGGACGCGCCCTCGAGGAAATTGCATTAAAATTACCCGGACACTTAGGCACGCAGGCAGCAGAGCTTGCGGCCATCGCTTACATTGTGGAGCACCCAGACTTCTTCCCCAGCCCAGCAGACATATATTCAGACAGTCTATACGTGTGCAACAGCCTCACTGAATTTCTGCCCCTCTGGGAAACGAGAGGATTTGTTTCCGCGGATGGGAAACCCCTCCCCTCAGCCCCATTACTCCGCCATATTCTGAAATAAGCCAAGAACAGGACTTTTGGCATTAAAAAAGTCCGCAGCCACCATCGTTCCTCCCCCCCTGGAAATGTAAAAGCCGACGCGCTGGCTAAGGCAGGATCTAGGCATGGGTACTTTTGAAAGCCCCCCCGAGAGCGCCCCAGTGAGTGCGCCAGTGAGTGCAGTTCAGGTCACGCAGACTAGGATCGAAGATCTAGTAGAGTCCCAGAAGCAGGATAGCGCTCTCACTGAAATTGTGAAAGGGAAGTTTCCAGCCTCATACGAGAGGTACAGAAATACAATAACCACACATGACGGTGTGGTGCTAAAGGACACCCTTTATGTAGTTCCTGAGCAGGATAGGAATCAAATGATCTGTTTATTCCATGATGGTCATGGACACCAGGGAATCGAACCCACCGCAACCCACCTCAAACAGCTTTGTTGGTGGCCTAATCTCAAAGAGGATGTATCCCATTACATTGAGAATTGCCTCATCTGCGCTCAGAGCAACCCAGATAGATATGCCAAAAAGGCACATCTCAGCCACACCCGACCCGTTAACGGCCCCTGGACTAACCTCCAGATCGATTTTATAGGTCCATTGCCCCCTTGCAGGAATGGCTATAAATATGTTCTGGTGGTCATAGATACTTTTACAAAGTGGGCGGAAGCATTTCCAGCCCGCACCAACACCGCGAAAACCATAGCCAAAATCCTAACCCACCACATCTTTACAAGATGGGGACTCCCCCGCAGTATTGAATCGGACCAAGGTTCTCACTTTACGGGACGGGTCATGCAGAATGTCCTCATGATATTTGGCATAACCCAAAAATTTCACATTGCGTACCACCCTCAGTCGAGTGGTATAGTGGAGCGCATGAATCGGACCCTAAAAACCACCCTTAGGAAAATGGTCCAGCAGAATAACACCACTTGGGATTCGGTCCTCCCCTTTGCGCTGATGTTTTTGCATAACACTGTTTCCACCTCCACAGGTTTCACCCCACACACCCTCATGACCGGACGCCCCATGAAAGGGACAGAGTACTTGTTGGGTTTAGACCTGACCAGCCCTGAAGTTACGGCCCTCACCCACGAGAAAGCCGTTGAACAATTACTTGAGAATGTAAAAACGGCTCAGTTAGCAGCCGCTGTTAAACTGGGCACTAAAAGAAAACAGAGCAAGGCCTGTTTTGATAAGGCAGTACATGCAACGGAGTATAATATAGGACAACAAGTGATGTTGTCTGTGTATAACCCCAGCACATTTCTGTCTCCGAAATACTCGGGTCCGTACTCCATTACGGATGAGAGATGGCAGATGGAGTTTAACCTGGACAAATGTGAGGTAATGCATCTTGGAAGGGCTAATGCAGGTAGGGAATATACAGTGAATGGTAGAACCCTCAAGAGTATTGAAAGTCAAAGAGATCTAGGAGTACAGGTCCACAGGTCATTGAAAGGGGCAACACAGGTGGAGAAGGTAGTCAAGAAGGCATACGGCATGCTTGCCTTCATTGGCCGGGGCATTGAGTATAAGAATTGGCAAGTCATGTTGCAGCTGTATAGAACCTTAGTTAGGCCACACTTGGAGTATAGTGTTCAATTCTGGTCGCCACACTACCAGAAGGATGTGGAGGCTTTAGAGAGGGTGCAGAAGAGATTTACCAGAATGTTGCCTGGTATGGAGGGCATAAGCTATGAGGAGCGATTGAATAAACTCGGTTTGTTCTCACTGGAACGAAGGAGGTTGAGGGGCAACCTGATAGAGGTATACAAAATTATGAGGAGCATAGACAGAGTGGATAGTCAGAGGCTTTTCCCCAGGGTAGAGGGGTCAATTACTAGGGGGCATAGGTTTAAGGTGAGAGGGGCAAAGTTTAGAGTAGATGTACGAGGCAAGTTTTTTACGCAGAGGGTAGTGGGTGCCTGGAACTCACTACCGGAGGAGGTAGTGGAGGCAGGGACGATAGGGACATTTAAGGGGCAACTTGACAAATATATGAATAGGATGGGAATAGAAGGATACGGACCCAGGAAGTGTAGAAGATTGTAGTTTAGTCGGGCAGTATGGTCGGCACGGGCTTGGAGGGCCGAAGGGCCTGTTCCTGTGCTGTACATTTCTTTGTTCTTTGTTCTTTGGATACAGTAAGCCCATCGGTATACAAAATCAAATACCAAAATGGTAAGACTGCCTGGTTTCACATAAACCAGCTAAAGGTTTATGGAGCACAGTCGAACCACGCCCACCACGTCATGCTTGACGCGGCAAACTAAACCCTGCCCACAGCCAACGTAACCACACCCACCCCTTCCACATCCAGCCCAGACACGGACTCGCCCCCGACTCCACCCACAAACTTTACACTCCGCCCCGGAACGCCCACAAACTGCAGCAGCAAAGACAGCGACTGTGACTCTGACGACAGCCACAGCACGCCTCCCTATTATCCTGGTCCCACACCCAGCGACTCCGACTTCGACTCCAGTGATCCCTTCTTCATCACTTTCTTAAACAAACCACACCACCGACCACCGAACCACACGAACGACCCCGACTTTGTTCCCACCCAATTCGACCCAACTCATTGGCACCGCGACAACTCCTGCAGACTCGTCCGCAACGACGAGAGCGACCCCAACTCACACCACGCAGCCCTTTCCGCCCTAATTCACTCCAGAGTTTGGCACCCGGGAGAAGGTGACGACCTCGGGTCTGACTCCCAAGCCGCCAACCCCTTTGCGACCCTGTTCGCAACAGAGAACTGAGATGTCCACATGATGATTTAAAGGAGACACTTGGTGAAAAGTTTGTCCTTCCTGATGGAACCTGCAGGATGTTTTCCGCTGTTTGTATGTTTGTTTAATGTTGTTCGTCCAACAGGAGAATGTTCTCACCGCCACACACCCATTCACCTGAACTTTTTAGCTTTTTCCCAATGACACCCACCACCGCCACACGCCCATTCTGCTGAAACCTCTGAGGACTTGCCTCAGACACCCACCGACACCAGACGCTTGTTCAGCGGAACTAGCTTTTCAGCTGATACTTGTTCGGGTATCAGACGCCCGATCGTAACTGCTCTTCTGATTTGACGGGAGATTCAGAACAGCAATCCCACCATGGTGACTACATTTTTGCCCGTTCTTGTCGGTTGCTCAGGCAGTGGAGAAACGGCGTGAGACCCGCCCTGCCTGGGGACCCCCCGTTGGTCAAAAACGCTCGGGTAGGGGAGATACGGTATTGGTAGCCGTCCTACCCGGGGACTCCATCCAAATTTTACCCGTCGCGGCCCATACGCACCTCATTCAACCTTTTCCTTTCAAAAACAGTTTTATTTATTCAGGCAACCTTTGGGTTGCTGCCACATGCTATTTACATCCTAGAACATTTGGATGATAAACTTAGCACTGGTCCACCATTGGGAAGTGTGCCGTGTCCTAACATTTGTTTTGAAAAATAAATAGGGGAGAAGTCACATATTGTGACCAATTATAAGGGTTTAATTGGCCCCAAGAAGGACAGACACACTAACACACCGGATATTAAACCAAGGTAGTTACAGATACTATGCTTGTTTTACAGAACTCCAGAACCGGAGAAAAACAGAGAACACAGAGAAAGAAAAGAAAGAGGACAACCATGAGGACTTCTGTCATCGTGCTCAACATCTTTTTGGACATTTGGTTGCGTGGGAACGCGGACCCCATTACTCCAAACCTCCCTGCCGTTAATGTTTCACTGCCCCGCAGTACCGAGGGCCCAGTCACCAGTCACGCTGCATTATCCTGGTGTGCCAAGTTCATAACTTGGTACTCCCTGTCGTACGTTATCTAGGCACTGTTAGCATTGGCCATACTCAGCTGTGCAGTACAGACCATGCGCCTCCGCAAGTGGAAAAGGAGAGCGTACCGCGCTCGAACCCCGGTATATCGGATCCGATCCCCTATATTCGGTTATGACCAGACCCCAGGCCCCCGCGACCTATGAAACCAGAATAATAAAACATGCACTTGCGGTTTTTTTCCTGTCAATAAAAAGAAATGTATGATCCTGAGCTTGACTGCCAAGCCAGGAAAGAATATATGGAATATTTTGATTGTTGTTTAATGTTTTAGGAAGATAGTATAATGCAATGTTTATGGAGTATAGCGTATTAAGGTAAAAATTAGAGGTTCCTAGTTTAATTGTTAATACATGCCCCTGCCTGACATAGTGCCCTCAAGAATTGTTTAGGTAAATTTTTGTGCATAGCTAGGGTCAGAGTAGTGGCCATGTAGGAGGTGTTCCCCCCCCCTCCCCCCCCCCCCCCGGTCAGGGAACGGAAAGGACAAAATTTATGTGATCCTTCACGCTTCGCGTTAGGATCACAAGGAGGGTCTGTAGCCACCTAAAATGGCTGATTCTCTATTAATTTGGCCAAAACCCGATTTAAAATGGCTCACCGAAAAGGCTGATGGGAAAAGCAGCCAACACGACACAAATGGACAGCTGCAGACAGAATAGCATATTCGGCTCTGGGGAAGTCGGCCCAGATCGATACTCAAGACCATTAGCAGCACATCAACCCAGACATCTGCAGTTTAATCGGCTATCCCCGGGAACAATTGCAACATATTAGCAATTGAATGCCGGGCCAGACCTGTCGGCGCCTGCAGTGGCCGAAACAAAGACAGGTGAACTCAGGGTCAAGGGCCGCCCCGAGAGGCGGGAAGCCCCTGGGCCCTATAAAGTAAGGGGCCAAGTTCAGATCGCTCTCTCTCTCCCCCTTCTTCTCCTGCTCGAGACCTTCGCAAGAACATCAACAAAGAAACAGCAAGTTTGACTCCAGCGATCGCTACCCGATAAAGACTCCTAGCCATCGACCTGTATCAGCCTTTTTGAATCTGATTCGATAAGCCATTTGTTTCCCTGACCTGGTGGGCCCTTCCTAAAGTTAAGTATTGGCCAGTAGTGATAGGTTTCTGTATAGATAGTAGGATTATTGTGTAAGCATTACTTGTTGTATATAATAAATGACCGTTGATTTCAATCTTACTCAGCGGTGTGCTGATTTATTAATCATAACTCGAGCTTGAACCACGTGGCGGTATCAGAAAGATACCTGGCGACTCGCGAGCAAAGGTGACATAATCAGAGCTAATAAACTAAGGCTAAAAAGAGCAACACCTTGGGGCCTCCATCCTTTTAACGGATGCCATCCCAACTCCAAGAGCTGTTGGCCAGTAGGAGGTCAGCTGTTCTTCAGTCCCGCGGCGTCAAAGAGAGTAGTGGCTAATGTTGGTTCTGCATGCAGTTGGAAGTTATGGGCAGGCGGTGTTGTTGCAGGGGCGGACATTACCTCTTAACGGGCCACAGGTATTAGTTCAGAGGTTGACCCTCAGGTTGTAATAGGCGGTCTCCCCACATGACAGAGTGCCCAACCTCCACGAACGGTGGGAAGGAACCCTTAATTATCCACTTAAATATCACATTTGGCCTCTGGGTAGGCCATTCTCCCATCTTCCCTGGTGCTGGCAAAATGCTTCAGTAGTAGGAAGGCGTAGAAACATAATCTCATTTGCCCCCCTTCCCTTCCAATCTTTCAGTGTCCCACCTGACTCTTTGCCCACTCCTGCAAACCCCTTTAAGTTCAGCTCGCAGTGCGCGGCACCACAGGAGATTGACTATAATGATTAAACTTATATCAGCATGCCTGGAAATGTGTGAACTATCAACATAACTGCATGTTGCCTGCTTACATCTCTGTACTTTGGGTGCCAGTACAGTGACAACATTTGAACAGCATTAACCCAAATACCTTTAAAGTACTGGAGTACCAGCTGCATTTTCTGTTCATGTTCCTTCTGTTGCATTGTCAGTCGCCTATCTATCTCCATTGATAAACGCTCCACTGCAGATTCTAATTCATGGACCACACTCTCTTGCTCAGTTACCTTCACAGACATTTCTGCACATTGCACCTGCAAGTTTCGTTCAGTCTCACGTAGGTTGATCACCTACCAAAAATTAAAATATAAACAAACATTAACAGGATCATAGCCATATTAAAAGCTTAATGGATACTGTAAGAGCCCTTCCTGTTGATTCCCTTAGTCCTTATTTCTTGTATTTTGTCTTTTTTTTGTCTATGGAACGTTAATGGAGGCATACCTTTAAGTCGAACAGAGGAAGTAAGGAATTCGAAGTGTGAAAATAATAGTGTTATAAAGTTTTGTGTTGGGCAGAAACCCAGACTTTATGGTACCCAAGAGATTGGAGGGGTTTGTTTCGATTGATTGGCTGGTGGCCAATGGATTAGCCAGGGACAGTATTCTGCTAGGCAACCAATAACGATTGGTTCCCATCAGGTGGAGGTTTCGGAGAGAACCCATGAGAAGCCACTGGACCCTCAAGGTGGAAGCAGCTCTCTCCCTGCTCTGCTGCCTACTGTCTTAAAGCAGAAGCTTCTAGACCCTGGAAGAAGAAGCTGTCTCTCTCTCTCCGGAAGACATCCATCTTAAACAAAGACGCTTATCCTTTTACTTTCATCATTACTTTACACCCCTTTTTCCCTTTTGTGTTTGATTGTGTGGATAGATAAATAGGGAGATAGATACAGATATTGATAGAGAGAGGAGAGAGGGGAGAGAGGGGGGAGAGGGGGGAGAGAGAGAGAGAGGGGACGGGTGGACAGACAGTGCAGTGTCCCTTTAAGAAATGTTTTTGTCTAATCACATGGTTTCAGTGATGTCATTGTGTGGGTGGAGCTGGGCTGTGGCTCTGGGAGCTGGGCTGTGGTTCTGGGAGTTGGTTTTACTTTCGCTTTGAGTATGAACTGGTTTTGTTCTGCACAGGTTGAAAGAAGGTTTTTTTCTCTATCTGTATTTTAAAACCTGTTTCCAGACTGCTTGATAACGAAAAGAAATAACTGGGTTCTGGAAGGAATTCAAACCTGCGGTTTTGGAAAGGACACAAGAGCATCCAAACCAGGTCTCGAGTGCTATGTGCTGGGCCACACCTTCAAAAAAGGTTTTCTGGGTTACGGGATCTTGTTATTAAGTTGTAACAGATAAAGGGGGGAATTTATTAAGGATGATACATACAGTACTGTAGCTGTGTGGGGTATTTATGTTGGTAGTTGATCAAATGGTTAGTGTGTGTGTGTTTATAAAAATGTTAACTAAATTAATAGAATGAACTTTATTTTTGATTAAAGGAGCTTAAGACCTCTGTTGAATAACACCTGAAAGGCAGGCCCTTGTGCTCCTCATAGCCAAAATCTATAAACAGTGGCAGGTCAGGTGAATGCCATGATATAAAGATAAGAAAAAAAGGGGGGGGAAGGATGGGAGGAGAGGAAGCAAGGAAGGAAGGTAGGAGAGAGAGGAAGGAAGGAAGGAGAGAGAGGAATGAAGGAAGGAAGGAAGGATGGGAGGAGTGGAAGGAAGGAAGGGAGGAGTGGAAGGAAGGAAGGGAGGAGAGGAAGGAAGGATGGGAGGAGAGGAAGGGAGGAAGGAAGGGAGGAGAGAGAGGAAGGAAGGAAGGAAGGATGGGAGGAGAGGAAGGATGGGAGGAGAGGAAGGAAGGAAGGGAGGAGAGGCAGGGAGGAGAGGAAGGAAAGAAAGGGAGAGGAAGGAAGGGAGGAGAGGAAGGGAGGAGAGGAAGGAAAGAAAGGGAGGAGAGGAAGGAAGGAAGGAAGGCCAAGGAGGGACCCAGAAGTGTAGGCCGGCGACGGCCTAAGATGTACAGCCGTCGCTGGTCGTTTGTGGAGATGTCAGACAGCATGTGCCGCAAGAGGCTCCGCCTCAACAAGGAGTCGATGCGGGGATGCAATGGCACAGTGGTATTATCGCTGGACTAGTAGTCCAGAGACCCAGGGTAATGCTCTGGGAACCCGGGTTCGAATCCTACCACAACAGATGGTGAAATTTGAATTCAATACAAATCGGGAATTTAAGTCTAGTGATGACCATGAAACCATTGTTGATTGTCCTAAAAACCCATGCAGTTCACTAATGTCCTTTAGGCAAGAAGATTTGCCATCCTTACCTGGTCTGGTCTACATGTGACTTCAGACCCACAGTAACAAATGCTGGTCCAGCCAGCGACGCCCATATCAAATGAATTAATTTTTTAAAAACCTGTGCCATGTCCTTGCGGACTTGGCACTACGTGGAGCAGGAGGCTATGTGCTCCCAGCAGCTGTGAAGGTCTCTGCAGCCCTGAACCTTTACGCCTCGGATTCATTCCAGGGCTCAAGTGGGCTTTGTGTGGCATATTCCAACAGCCCACAAGTGCATTTGTGAAGTCACGATGCCGTTTGCCCAGGTAGCTGACTGTATAAACCTTGACCTGGACCAGGCCCATCAAGATGCCCGGGCAGCAGGATTCTCCGCCATAGCCGGATGCCCCAGTTCTCGGGGGTAAGATGGCATGCATGTCACCTTATGCGCACCGAGCGGTCCAGGAGCTCCCTTCATTAAAAGGAAGGGGTTCCACTCCCTGAACCTTCAACTTGTGTGTGAACACCACCTCAAGATCATGCACGTGTACATGCTTCCCAGGGAAGGTGCATGACAGCTATATCCTGGGACTTACCTGCACACCTGGAAATGTTACGCTAGTTATTAACTGGTTTAACTGAGTTATTAGCCAGCAAAGGTCAAGGGAACACTCCAACCTCCCAACCCAACCCCATTAAACCCGCTTCCTGACTATTCTCTCTTGCTTCAACGTCCCCCCAAACTGACCTGAGCAACCCTCTGACCCCACCTGACTACCCACCCCACCCAACTACCCTTCAATCCACTCACCCATTTATCTAATCACCCACTCACCCACTGCTAGAAAGCCTTAAGACCTTTATCGAAGGTCTTTCTCATGGATGTTTGCGCTGACCCATCGATGCTTCTGACGGGATCCGAAGTCCAGGCTGAAAAATCAGTACTTTGGGTTGCAGAAATCTTTGCAGACAGTGTCAATGTGGTGCAGCAATCTGTGCAGCATCGACACTGACCAGTAAATCTGGGCCATGATTTGTCCTTTTAACTGGTATTTCAGAAGTGTGGGATGTACTAAATGTATTATAACCACTACTCATTTCAAAAGCTACCAAAATTCAGAAAATATGTTTTTGATTGACAAAAATATGTCTTGTTAAGATCCTTGTTGGGATGAACCAAAATACATAATATTGGATTGGCTAAAATCATAAATGCTATTATGATTTAACAAATCACATTATATACATACAATTTTAGAACTGATATATGGAAAGTAGGGCTTTACCTTATTAAAATATCTGCAGAGAAGGACTTTTGTCTCAGCAGCCGATAACGCACCGAGTTTAAACATTACATTTGCATCACTTTGGGCAAGGCTACCATCTGAGCCCCTTAATGAGTGTTGGCGACAATGAATAGTTTCATTTTTGTACTCTATGGCAGCATCCAGAGCTTCAATACCTTCCTCCAATTGAAAAAATATTCGCTCCTCCTGAGAAATAAAACAGATGAGATTACCTGTTGAATGTGCTTCACCTCTGCTCAATACCTTGGTTATTAAAATTGGAAGGATGATGGAAGCTAATTCAATAGTAAATTTCAGAAGGGAATTGGTTGTACACTTGAAGAGAAATTACAGTGTTGTGAAGAAAGAGCAGGGCAGTGGGACTAACTAGACAGCTCTTTCAAAACAGCAGGCATAAGCACGATGAGCGAAATGGTTTACTGTGCTGCAAGGTTCCATGATTTATCCTGGGGACTCCAGGCACCTCTGCATCGCCAGCCTGGGCATCATTTTCATTTTCGAAAACCAGTTGTGATTCCCACCAGCATGATGATGCGTTCAATGCGGGAGATACGACATTACGTAGGACTGGAAGGTATGCATAAAGCCATTTAAAGGCAAATTTATGGTAATGGTCTTGAACCTGATCACCTCACCGGCAGGGGCCAAGAAGTTTTCAAACCAAGATACTGCCAGTGCAAATCTCGTTTGGCCTCTCAGATTTAGCGACCATAATGGGATTTGCGCCCATGATGAACGGACCCGAAAAATTATTTTTGATTCATGAATTTAAGTTTTTATGTGCTAAAATGTGATTTCGTTTCAATTTCTACTTTCAGGTCATCCACAAATTTTACAATTTTGTGTCATTGAAGGCGATGCAAAGCCAGGTTACCTGATCTATACCATTCGCTGCGGCTTACACAGAGTACAACAACAAAAGAACACTGTATACATGTAAAAGTACAAGGTTCTACTTCGTGGCAGATTAATTTTGATGTTACTGCAGAATCTCCTTCTCTGGTGGGGAACCCACGTGAGACATCACATTCGGCAGGACTGGAAGATCCTGTTGGCGGGGACTGCCAGAAAATCCCACCCTGTATCAATATTAAAGGTTTTGCAGCTCTGCATATTTCCTGGCAATTTTTCCATTATAAAATCCTATGTCCACAATTAAAATAAAAGATACATTTGTAAAATTGCAGTGCTACAAGTGGCAGGAGGGCATAATTATAGTGTGACGAGTTTACATTGAGAGTTTCTATTATTTAGGCCAACATAGAAAGTTATATCGGCAATATAAAAATAAGGGCAGTCAGATGACCTTAAAATGAGGGCTGATTTATGCTTTGCATCCTGTACTTTTTTTTAAATCCCCTGCTCTCTAACACTGCTTCAGCTGAAAACTATAATCATTATTGATTCATTGTGTGCAATGTCATGGGAGATCAACTAATACGATTTTTAAAAAAACACATAAGAGCAGTTCCGTCAAGGCTGTAGCACACCAAGGAAATAAGAGGAATTTCTTATGACTGCATTCAAGGCTACATCACCTGAAGCTCTGCAGTACATATCGGACTTTAACATACATCCGAACACTTATTATGTTAGATCTATGTAATAAGCAAGTTATATCACTAAAAGGAAATATAATGATTATACCTCAGGGGACAGAACACTTCCAAGCTCTAATTTCTCATCTAGACAATGCCTTCTTTTCAGCAGCTGAGCACGTTCCTGTTGAAGTACTTGCATCTCTTCTGATATGGTTTTTCTTTCCTCTGTAGTACTGTTCTGAAGTTGTGTGCTTTTGTCTGATAATTCCTTTTCTATTGTGTTTAAACGAGTGGATAAATTTAAAATGTCTTTGTTCAAGGCCTGAAAAGAAATAATTACTACTGACTTGTGTTGTAACCAGGAGATGTTAGAACTTCAATTAATGCAGTTAGCAGATTCATTTTGTGATCTTACTCAGGAATTGATAAAATAACGAATGGTTTGACATATTATTTATATTTCAAAACTGGTATTTCAACATGATAATTTCAGAGTTAATCCTGCACCCATAACTGGTTATTGAATTAGAAGTTCAGAACTTCAGACCTTTTACAACACAGTTGAAAAACTAATCATGGTGTGTGTGTGTGTGTGTGTGTGTGTGGGGTGGGGGGGGGGAGGAGGAGGAGGAGGAGGAGGAGGAGGAGGAGGAGGAGGAGAAGAGAGAGAGAGAGAGAGAGAGAGAGAACCTGAGGATCGAAAAGAAGGCCCTAAATTGGAAAATAAACGTGGACGTCCTGGCCCTTCCGAACCTACAGTTCTACCACTGGGCAGCCACCGCAGAAAGACTGAGGGGATGGGTGAAGGAACCAGAAGCAGAGTGGGTGAAGATGGAGGTGAGTTCCAGCATAGGGATGTCCCTCCAAGCCCTAGCCACAGCTGCTCTCCCATTCTCCCCGGCCAAACACTTGAAACTCAATGGTAGTAGTCACGCTCCGGACATGGTACCAAATGAGGCAGAACTTCGGCCTAACAAAATTTTAAAAAATTAATTTATGGGCTGAGCGTCGTTGGTTGGGAAAAACTTATTGCCCATCCCTAGTTGCCCTTCAGAAGGTGGTAATCCCTAGTTGCCCTTCAGAAGGTGGTAATCCCTAGTTGCCCTTCAGATGGTGGTGGTGAACTGTTGTAGTCCTTGAGTTGTAGGTACACCCACTGTGCTGTTAGGGAAGGAGTTCCAGATACTGTTGCCCCAATGATAGTGAAGGAGTGGCAATATATTTACAAGTCAAGGTGGTGAGTGACTTGGAGAGGAACCTCCAGGTGGTTGAGTTACCAGATATCTGCTGCTCTTGTCCTTCTAAGGGTAATGGTCCTGAGTTTGGAAGGTGCTGTCTAAGGAACCTTGGTGAGTTACTGCAGTGCATCTTGTAGATGGTACACATGGCTACCATTGTTCATCAGTGGTGGAGGGTTTGAATGTTTGTGGAAGGAGGAGCAATCAAGCGGACTGTTTGTCCTGGATGGTGTCGAGCTTCTTGAGTGTTGTTAGAGCTGCACTCATCCAGGCAAGTGGAGAATATTCCATTACACTCACTGACTTGTGCCTTGTATGTGGTGGACAGGCTTTAGGGGGGGCCATGTCAGGAGGTGAGTTAACCGCCATAGGATTCCTAGCCTTTGACCTGCCCTGGTAGCCACAGTATTACTTTGGCTAGTCCAGTTTAGTGTCTTTTTTTTAGAAAATATTTTATTGAAGCATTTAAAATGGTCACAGTTTAACATATTAACATGTGGGCCGACACATGTGTATATAAGAACCCCAAAAGAGGCCATGCCTCCTATTTTCTCCCCACCACCCCCCTTGCTGACGTTCAATTTTTTTTGAAGAAGTCGATGAACGATTGTTATCTTTGGGTGAACCCCTGAGTTGATCCTTTCAAGGCGAACTTGATTTTTTTCCAAGCTGAGAAACCCTGCCATATCGCTGACCCATACACCTGACTTTGGGGGCTCAGAGTTCCTCCATCCCAGCAAAATCCGTCTCCAGGCCAGGACATCGGCCTTCCTCCCCCCCTTGGCCCCCGGATCATCCGATACCCCAAATATTGCCAGTTCTGGACTCGGGGTTACCCTTCCTTCCAAGACTTCTGACATAATGTCTGCAAATCCCTGCCAGAATTCCCTCAACTTCGGACATGCCCAGAACATATGTACATGGTTCGCCGGACTACCCCACCGCCCACATCTATCCTCCACCTCCTCAAAGAACCTGCTCATCCGGGCTACCGTCTTGTGAGCCCTGTGGTCCACTTTGAACTGGATCAAGCTAAGTCTGGTACAGGACGAAGATGAATTAACTCTCTTCAATACTTTTTCCCACTTTTCAATTTTCCAGCTCTCTTCCCGCTTCTGCTTCACCTCCCTGATCGGGACCCCTTCCCACTCCATCAACTCCTTGTATATCTCCGAAGTCCTCCCTTCTCTAACCCCAGTTTTTGACATCACCTTATCCTGTAGTACCCTCAGTGGGAGGCGAGGGAAGCTTGGAGCCTGCCTCCGGACAAAGACCCGGACCTGAAGATATCAAAACCCATTCCCACCCGGTAACTCAAACTCCTCCTCTAGTGCCTCCAAGGTCGGAAAGCTCGGCTGAATAAATAAGTCCCCAAATCTCTCGATCCCTGCCTGCTGCCACCTCCTGAAGCCCCCATCCAGCCTCCAAGGGATAAACCGGTGATTGTTACAGATCAGAGACCACACTGACGCCCCCTCTAATCCCATGTGCTGCCTCCATTGCCCCCACACCCTTAGGACTGCCACCACCACAGGGCTTGTAGAGTACCGAGCCGGCGAAAACAGCAGGGGCACTGTTAGTAAAGCCTCCAAACTCATGCCCTTACAGGATGCCGCTTCCACTCGCTCCCAGGTCGACCCCTCCCCCACTACCCACTTCCTGACCGTCGATACGTTGGCCACCCAGTAATAATTAATAAAGCTCGGGAGGGCCAGGCCCCCCTCCACGCGACCCCGCTCCAGAAGTGCCCTCTTTAATCTCGGGGTCTTCCCCGCCCATACAAAATCTGTAATTGCCGCATTTATTTTTCTAAAAAAAGCCTTTGGGACAAAAATCGGAAGGCATTAAAAAAAGAAAAGCAGTCTTGGGAGGGCAGTCAACTTCACTATCTGGACCCCTCCTGCTAACGTCAGCGGGAGCATGTCCCATCTGTGGAAATCCCTTTTCATTTGGTCGACCGCTTTGCCCAGATTTAACTTGTGCAGCTGCCCCCACTCTTTAGCCACTTGAATCCCTAAATATCTGAAACTCCCCGCCACCAATTTAAAAGGTAACTCCCTCAGTCTCCTTTTCTGTACCCGCGCCTGGATCACAAACATCTCGCTCTTTCCCATATTCAGCTTGTAGCCTGAAAGTCGCCCAAATTCTCCCAGTACCTCCATGATTCAGTCATTCCCCCCACCGGGTCTGTAACATAAAGCAGCAAGTCATCCGCATAAAGTGAAACCCTGTGCCCCCCCCCCCCCCCCTCACTATTCCCCGCCACACACTCGATGCTCAAAGGGCCATTGCTAAAGGCTCTATGGCTAGGGCAAACAGTAATGGGGAGAGCGAGCAACCCTGCCTTATCCCTTTCCCGAGATTAAAATATTGTGATCAGGTTCGGTTGGTTCTCACATTTGCCACCGGGTCCTGAAACAACAGCCGGACCTAGTCCACAAATCCCTGCCCGAACCCAAACCTGCCTAAAATATCCCATAGGTACTTCCACTCCACCCGGTCGAAAACCTTCTCCACGTCCATGGCTACTACCACCTCAACCTCATGCCCCTCGGCTGGCATCATTATAACATTGAGAAGCCGCCTAATATTAGACTGGGGTGAGCACAGTACAAAGTCTTACAACACCAGGTTAAAGTCCAACAGGTTTGTTTCGATGTCACTAGCTTTCGGAGCGCTGCTCCTTCCTCAGGTGAATGAAGAGGTATGCTCCAGAAACATATATATAGACAAATTCAAAGATGCCAAACAATGCTAGGAATGCGAGCATTAGCAGGTGATTAAATCTTTACAGATCCAGAGATGGGGTAACCCCAGGTTAAAGAGGTGTGAATTGTCTCAAGCCAGGACAGTTGGTAGGATTTCGCAGGCCAGATGGTGGGGGATGAATGTAATGCGACATGAATCCCAGGTCCCGGTTGAGGCCGCACTCATGTGTGCGGAACTTGGCTATAAGTTTCTGCTCGGCGATTCTGCGTTGTCGCGGGTCCTGAAGGCCGCCTTGGAGAATGCTTACCCGGAGATCAGAGGCTGAATGCCCTTGACTGCTGAAGTGTTCCCCGACTGGAAGGGAACATTCCTGCCTGGTGATTGTTGCACGATGTCCGTTCATTCGTTGTCGCAGCGTCTGCATGGTCTCGCCAATGTACCACGCTTCGGGACATCCTTTCCTGCAGCGTATGAGGTAGACAACGTTGGCCGAGTCGCACGAGTATGTACCGCGTACCTGGTGGGTGGTGTTCTCACGTGTAATAGTGGTATCCATGTCGATGATCTGGCACGTCTTGCCTCCGGAAGGCCGCTGCCTTAGACTCGACATGTATGCTCAAGCCGTCAGGAGTCGCGTCAATGCCAGATTCATCAGTCGCATTCACAAGACAACCCCGAACGTCACCCAAGCACAACGCAATGCCATCTGCGCTCTCAAGACCAACCACAGCATAGTCATCAAACCAGCAGACAAAGGGGGGCCACTGTCGTACTGAACAGAACGGACTACTGCAAAGAAGTATACCGACAACTGAACAACCAAGAACACTACAGACAGTTACCCGCAGATCCGACCAAGGAACACATCCGCCAACTTAACAGACTGATCAAGACCTTGGATCCAGATCTTCAGAGCACCCTACGTGCTCTCATCCCACGTACTCCCCGCATTGGAGATCTCTACTGCCTCCCAAAAATACATAAGGCCAACACACCAGGCCGCCCTATCGTTTCAGGCAATGGAACCCTGTGTGAGAACCTCTCTGGCTACATCGAGGGCATCTTGAAACCCATCGTACAAGGTACACCCAGCTTCTGTCGCGACACGACGGACTTCCTACAGAAACTCAGCACCCATGGACCAGTTCAACCAGGAACATTCCTCGTCACAATGGACGTCTCGGCACTCTACACCAGCATCCCCCATGACGACGGCATTGCTGCAACAGCCTCAGTACTCAACACCGACAACTGCCAATCTCCAGACGCAATTCTGCAACTCATCCGCTTTATTCTGGATCACAACGTCTTCACCTTCGACAACAAGTTCTTCATTCAGACGCACGGAACAGCCATGGGGACCAAATTCGCACCCCAATACGCCAACATCTTCATGCACAAGTTTGAACAGGACCTACTCACCGCACAGGACCTTCAACCGATGTTATACACCAGATACATCAATGACATTTTTTTCCTTTGGACCCACGGCGAAGAATCACTGAAACGACTACACAATGACATTAATAAGTTCCATCCAACCATCAGACTCACCATGGACTACTCTCCAAAATCAGTTGCATTCTTGGACACACTCGTCTCCATCAAGGACGGTCACCTCAGCACTTCGCTTTACCGCAAACCCACGGATAACCTCATGATGCTCCACTTCTCCAGCTTCCACCCTAAACACATTAAAGAAGCCATCCCCTATGGACAAGCGCTCCGTATACACAGGATCTGCTCAGACGAGGAGGAGCGTAACAGACATCTACAGACGTTGAAAGATGCCCTCGTACGAACGGGATATGGCACTCGACTCATCGATCGACAGTTCCAACGCGCCACAGCGAAAAACCGGACCGACCTCCTCAGAAGACAAACATGGGACACAACCGACAGAATACCCTTCGTCGTCCAGTACTTCCCCGGAGCGGAGAAACTACGTCATCTTCTTCACAGCCTTCAACACGTCATTGATGACGATGAACATCTTGCCAAGGTCATCCCCACACCCCCACTACTTGCCTTCAAACAACCGCGCAACCTCAAACAAACCATTGTTTGCAGCAAACTACCCAGTCTTCAGAACAGTGACCACGACACCACACAACCCTGTCATGGTAATCTCTGCAAGACGTGCCAGATCATCGACATGGATACCACTATTACACGTGAGAACACCACCCACCAGGTACGCGGTACATACTCGTGCGACTCGGCCAACGTTGTCTACCTCATACGCTGCAGGAAAGGATGTCCCGAAGCGTGGTACATTGGCGAGACCATGCAGACGCTGCGACAACGAATGAACGGACATCGTGCAACAATCACCAGGCAGGAATGTTCCCTTCCAGTCGGGGAACACTTCAGCAGTCAAGGGCATTCATCCTCTGATCTCCGGGTAAGCGTTCTCCAAGGCGGCCTTCAGGACCCGCGACAACGCAGAATCGCCGAGCAGAAACTTATAGCCAAGTTCCGCACACATGAGTGCGGCCTCAACCGGGACCTGGGATTCATGTCACATTACATTCATCCCCCACCATCTGGCCTGCGAAATCCTACCATCTGTCCTGGCTTGACACAATTGACACCTCTTTAACCTGGGGTTACCCCATCTCTGGATCTGTAAAGATTTAATCACCTGCTAATGCTCGCATTCCTAGCATTGTTTGGCATCTTTGAATTTGTCTATATATGTGTTTCTGGAACAGACCTCTTCATTCACCTGAGGAAGGAGCAGCGCTCCGAAAGCTAGTGACATCGAAACAAACCTGTTGGACTTTAACCTGGTGTTGTAAGACTTTGTACTGTAATATTAGACGTCAGGTGACTGCCCTTCACGAACCCCATGTGATCCCCACCTGTTACCTCCGGGACACAATCCTCTATTCTGGTGGCCAAGATCTTTGCCAGTAATTTAGCGTCAACGTTCAGCAGAGAAATTGGCCTGTACGATCCACAGCTCTCCGGGTCCTTGTCTCACTTCAGGATGAGAGAGATTGTGATAGTGTTGGGGGAAGCATTCCTAACTCCTTGGATTCATTGAAAGCATTGACTAACAGCGGTCCCACTAGCCCCAAAAACATTTTGTAAAATTCCACTGGGAATCCGGCAGGTCCCGGGGCCTTACCCGTTTGCATTACCCCCAATCCGTCTATCACTTCACCGAACCCAATTGGGCCCCCCATGACTTCCACCAGCTCCTCATCTACCTTTGGGAACTCTAGCCTCTCCAGGAATTGGTTCATTCCCCCCCCCAAAGGGGGTTCCGATTCGTATAAACGGCTATAAAATTCACAGAACACGTCATTAACCGCCCCAGGGTCCCTCACTACTTTCCCCCTCACATCCTTAATTTTCCCCATCTCTCTTGCCGCCTCCTGCTTCCTCAGCTGTTGCGCCAACATCCTACTAGCTTTCTCCCCATATTCGTTCTCTGCCCCTTTTACCCTCCTCAGCTGTCCCTCCAGCTTGCCTGTGGAAAGGAGCCCAAAATCCATTTGAAGTCTCTGGCGCTCCTTCAGGGGTTCCTCATTCGGGGACTCCGCGTATCTCCTATCCGCACGCAAGATTTCTCCCACTAGCCTATCGAGCTCCGCCTGTTCAGCCCTCTCCCTATGGGCCCGAATCAAAATATATTCCCCTCTGATGACTTTTGATTCTTTCTTTTGCGATTATTTTTCGAGCGTAATTCCATAGGATAGGGGTCGCCTTTCCCTCCTCTTGCTTTTATCCACTTTTGTTAGAAAAAATTTCCACGAAAATCCAGCTTAAAGGTGGTCAAAAAACAACCAAGAGCGGGAGCTGTTAAATGTGCGACTATTCACAGCATAGTCGCCACCAGAAGTGTCCAGTTTAGTTACTGATCAATGATAACCCCCAGGATGTTGATTGTGGGGGATTCAGTGATGGTAATGCCAATGAATATCAAGGGGCAGTGGTTGGATCCTCTCTTGTAGGGGATGGTCATTGCCTGGCACTTGTGTAGTGCAAATGTAACCTGCCACTTGTCAGCCCAAGCCTGGATATTGTCCAGGTCTTGCTGCATTTGGACAGAGACTGCTTCACTATTCGAGAAGTCGCAAATGGTGCTGAACATGGTGCAGTCATCCGCAAACATCCCCACTTCTGACCTTATGATGGAAGGGAGGTCATTGATGAAACAGCTGAAGATGTTTGTGTCGAGGACACTATCCTGAGGAACTCCTGCACTGATATCCTGGAGCTGAGATGATTTGACCTCCAACCATGACAGCCATCTTCCTTTGTGCCAGGTATAACTCCACCCAACGGAGAGTTTCCCCCCAATTCCCATTAACTCCATCATGGCCTCCATCTGCAACAACCACAGGTTTATTCCCACAATAATGGACGCTACCATCAAAAGGTGGAGACGGGACAAGGGGACACTGACAGTTAGGGACATGTACGAGCATGATAGAGTAGCGACCCTGGGGGAACTCATGGAGAAGTTCCAAGTACCAAGATGAAACGACCTGAGATACATTCAGGTCAAAAACTTCCTCCGTAAGTAAACAATGATGTACCCCCAGATACCAGGACACTCGTTAGTGGAAGAACGGCTGGACGCAGGCGACCGAGGGAAGGCAAACTGCAGACTTGTACGGGCGACTGTTGGAGGAAGTACACTCCTTCCCTGGACGAGACAAGGAAAAAATAGGAGGATTCTGGATTGAAGCACTACACAGGGCGAACTCCACGTGTGCAGGGCTGAGCCTAACACAGCTAAAGGTGGTGCACAGAGCGCACCTAAGTGGAACCCAAATGAGTAGGTTCTTTCTGGGGGTGGAGGACAAATGTGAACAGTGCCTTGGACAAGGTACAAAGCCACAGGGACTGGCCCGAGGGCCAGCTGAAGTCCAAACTAAACTGTAAATAGACACTTGTGAATACGCGCTCTGGCCATACTGGGGTTTGCAACAGATGTATACCGACTAAAGAAGGGCCACGGCCACAGCAGGAGGGAAGACAGTTGCCTGTAAATCTTTGTGCTGATTTCTGTTCATCTTTTTTATTGTCCCTTTTGCACGTTTTGTAATAAGTGCAAGCTAACTGGGGTGCAGGGAAAGAAAATCAGAGCTTTAGTGGTTTCTTTACCACTCTTGTGCATCTCCTACAATATGTTATAATTCAGCCTGCAGTTAGAGGGAGAAGCTGCAATCAGATGTAATTGTATTACAATTGATAAAGATAACTAGAAAGGCACAAGGGAGGAGCTGACCAGAGTTGATTGGGGAGCTTAGCAGGAAAGACAGTGGAACAGCAAAGGCAAGAGTTTTTGAGGGTTATTCAGGAGACACAACATATATTCATCCCAAGGAGGAAACATGCTAATGGGAGGACGAGGCAACTATGGCTGACAAGTCAGGGACAACATAAAAGCAAAAGAAAAAGTATTAAATGTGGCGAGGATTAGTGGGAAGCCAGAGGATTGGAAAGCCTTTAAAAGTTAGCAGAGGACAACTAAAAAAGCAATGGGGGGGTGGTGGGGGGTTGTGGAAAGAAAGAAGATGAAATAGGAATGTAAGCTAGCTAGTAGTATAAAAGAAGGTTGCAAGAGTCTTTTTTTGATATGTAAAAATAAGAGAGAGCCAAGAATGTACACTGGACCACTGGAAAATGAGGCTGGAGAAGTAGCCATGGGGAACAAAGAAATGGCAGAGGAACTGAATATGTATTTTGCATCAGTCTTCACAGTGGAAGACACCAATGGCATACCAGAACTTAGGGAGTCAGAGCGTAGAGGTGAATGTCGTGGTGCTGGGGAAGCTGAAAGGCCTGAAAGTTGATAAATCACACAGACCGAATGGATGCCACCCCAGGGTTCTGAAGGAGATAGCTGACAAGATTGTGGAGGCATTGGTGGTGACCTTTTAAGGGTCACTCAAGTCATGGAGGGTCCCAGGCGACTGGAAAATAGCTAATGTAACACCCCTGTTTAAGAAGGGAGGGAAGCAGAAGACATGAAATTATAGGCCTGTTAGCCTGACTTCGGTCATTGGCAAGATTTTAGAGTCCATTATTAAGGGTGAGATTGTACCTCCTCGAGGTACTGGAACGGTTTGGGTTAGGAGCAGGATTCACTGCCTGGCTGAGACTCCTGTACAACACTCCCAAGGCGAGCATTCAAACCAACACCACCAGCTCTGAATACTTCCAACAACAAAGAGGCACAAGGCAAGGATGCCCACTGTCCCCGCTCCTGTTTGCATTAGCAATCGAACCCCTGGTGAGAGCTGTACGGATTGCGAAAAACTGGAAGGGCACTCAAAGAGGAGACAGAGAGCACAGAGTTTCACTCTATGCAGATGACCTGCTCCTGTACCTCTCAAAGCCACAGAAAGGACTGAAAGCAATAATGCGGATCCTAACAGAGTTCAGAACCTTCTCAGGTTACAAACTCAACCTGGGCAAAAGTGAGGCATTCCCAGTGAACGCAAATGGGGGAGGGACAGAGCTGGAGGGGCTCCCACTCAAAATAGCCCAAAACAGATTCTAATACCTGGGGATCCAAATAGCCAGAGTCTGGACACAGATCCACAAATGGAACCTGACCAGCTTGGTGGAGGAAGTCAAAAAGGACCTACAGAGTTGGGCGCACTCCCACTCTCCCTGGTCGGCGGTGTGCAGACGATCAAAATGAACGTGCTGCCGAGGTTCCTCTTCCTGTTTCGGTCAATACCGATCTTCAGCCCCAAGGCCTTCTTCCAGAACCTAGATAGCTTAATTATGGCATTTGTGTGGTGGGGCAAGAATCTAAGAGTTCCCAAATCAACACATCAAAGGAGGAAAATTAAGGGAGGCCTGGCACTGCCAAACCTGCAATATTACCACTGGACAGCAACAGCAGAAAGGGTGAAGGGATGTGTGCACAAGGCCAACTTGGAGTGGGTACAGATGCATGAGGCCTTCTGCAAGGGAACGACCCTCCGGGCCCTGTCCACGGCAGCGCTCCCATCCCCCTCGGTGAAATACACCATCGATCTCAGTGGTGGCGGCCACACTGAAAACACGGGGCCAGCTAAGACAACATTTCGGGTTGACCGAGATGTCCCCCATCTGTGGCAACCAGAGATTCCCGCCAGCCATGCTAGGCGCAACATTTTTATAATGGAGACAGGACGGGGGAACACGACAGTTACAGACTTCTACGTAGGGCACAGACTAGCGACGCTGAACGAAATGACGGAGGAATGGGAATTGCCGACAGGACAGAAAATTAGACATTTACAAATTTCAAACATTTCCTCCACAAAGTGATAATAGGATTCCCCAGGGCACCGGAGACTACACTATTAGAGGACCTGATGACCACGGTCAGTCAGGAGGGGGGACTCTGTGGGAGAATATACGGACAACTACTGGACAGAGCCCGAAGATCACTGCACGAGACCAGATGGAAATGGGGACAGAAGTGGGGTGGGGACTCTGGAGCGAAGCACTGAGCAGGGCAAATTCCACTTCCTCCTGCGCAAGGCTCAGCCTCATGCAGTTCAAAGTGGTGCTCAGAGCGCACCTGACCAGAACCCGAATGAGCAGGTTCTTCCCGGAGGTGGAGGGGAAATGTGAATGGTGCCAGAGATGCCTGGCCAACCACACCCACATGTTCTGGGTTGTCCCAAACTTGCTGGGTTTTGGACAGCCTTCTCCGAGGCAATGTCCAAGGTTGTGGGGGTGAGGGTGAAGCCATGCACAAATGTGGCAATCTTCGGGGTATCAGAGCAGACAGAGCTACACATGGGGAAGAGGGCCGACACCCTAGCTTTCGTTTCCCTAATTGCACGCCGGAGAATCCTGCTCGGCTGGCGATCAGCAGCACCACCCACAGCTACGGACTGGATGGCTGACCTCTCGGAATTTCTCCACCTGGAAAAGATAAAATATGCAATCCAAGAGTCGGAGGAAGGCTTCTTTACTGCATGGGAGCAATTTGTCGGTCTGTTATAAAACCTGTTTGAGGCTAGCAACAACCAATAGAGGGAGAACTGGAAGGAGTAGAGAGGGAAAAAAAAACACACAAGGAGCAACGCCAGGGACGCATAACCCAGGGGGGAGGTTGGGGGGGTGGGCAGAGGGTCTGAGACGGACAAAGAGGGCCAACTTGGGAGGGGGGGGGGGGGGGGGAGGAGCTCCCCCCCCCATTCCCCTCCCGCATCCACCAAAACAAAGGGGAACCCCCCTTCACCTATATCGGCCTAGGAGGATAGCAAGGGAGGTGGGAGGAGGGGGAGACGAGGAGGGGAGAGGGAAAGGGGGGGCTAGGGGAGGAGGGGTGAACACTAGAATGGCAGCAAACTGTAAATAAAGTAAAGTAAGATAAAAGCCTTTTTACGTTGCACTGTACAATAAATAAACACGAACGTCAATGTACATAATGTTGAAAATGCCAATAAAAAGATTTTTTTTTTAATTAATGAGATTGCAGTGTACTTGGAAGTGCATGGTTAAATGGGGCTAGGGAGAGGAGATTATGCCTGATCAATCTGTTAGAGTTCTTTGAGGTAACGAGGAAGTTAGACAAAGGAGAGCCAATGGATGTGATCTATTTGGATTTCCAGAAGGCCATTGACAAGGTCCATATAGG
The DNA here is from genome assembly GCF_047496885.1 of Scyliorhinus torazame. Classification (NCBI taxonomy): domain Eukaryota; kingdom Metazoa; phylum Chordata; class Chondrichthyes; order Carcharhiniformes; family Scyliorhinidae; genus Scyliorhinus; species Scyliorhinus torazame. Next base: position 158,056,327 of record NC_092715.1, read on the forward strand.
AGGCTGCCAAATAAGAAAAGAGCCCATGGTGTTAGGGGCAAGGTACTGAGATGGATCGAGAATTGGCTGACTAGCAGCAGGCAGAAAGTGGAGATAAAAGCGTCTTTTTCAGAATGGCAGCCGGTGACTAGTGGTGTTCCGCAGGGGCCAGTGTTGGGACCACAATTATACTTTTAACGATCTGGAAGAAGGAACTGAGGGCATTATTGCGAAGTTTGCAGATGTCACAAAGATATGTAGAGGGACAGGTAGATTTGAGGAAGAGAGCAGAGGCTGCAGAAGGACTTGGACAGGCTAGGAGAGTGAGCAAAGAAGTGGTAGATGGAATACAATGTGGAAAGGTTTAAGGTTATGCACTTTGGGAGGAAGAATAGAGGCATAAATTATTTTCTAAATGGGGAAAGGCTTCGGAATCTGAAGCACAAGAGGGCTTAGGAATCATAGTTCAGGATTCTCTTAAGGTTAACATGTAGGTTCAGTTGGCAGTTAGGAAGGCAAATGCAATGTTAGCATTCATTTCGTGCAGGCCAGAATACTGGAGCAGGGATGTACTGCTGAGGTTAAGGCTTTGGTCAGTTTTGGGCCCCGTATCTAAGGAAGGATGTCCTGGCCTTGGAGAATGTCCAAAGGAGGTTCACAAGAATGATCCCCGGAATAAAGGGCTCGTCATATGAGGAGCGGTTGAGGACTCTGGGTCTGTACACGATGGAGTGCAGAAGGATGAGGGGAGGTCTTATTGAAACTTACAGAATACGAGATAGAGTGGACGTGGAGAACATGTTTCCACCAGTAGGTGAAACTCACACCCAAGGGCACAGACTCAGACTGAAGGGACAATCCTTTAAAACTGAGATGAGGAGGAATGTTTTCAGCCAGAGGGTGGTGAATCTGTGTAACCCTTTGCCGCAGAAGGCTGTGGAGGCCAAATCACTGAGTGTCTCTAAGACAGAGATAGATAGGTTCTTGATTAATAAGGGGATCAGGGGTTACGGGGAAAAGACAGGAGAATGGGGATGAAAAACATATCAGCCACGGTCGAATGATGGAGCAGACGCAATGGGCCGAATGACCTAATTCTACTCCTATATCTTATGGTCCTAGCAGCTTTCTTAAGTTTTATCCATTATCTATCAACCTGTAATGTTGAACTTGGGATGGGAGTGTGGTTTTCTGTAGAATATTCCCATCAGCATCTTTTTCTCAGCAGTGCCGTTTAATGTTGTGATATCCCAATTAATGCAAGACAAGTTGAGAGGTATGTTCTTACCTGACTGGAACGTAACCGTTTGATTTCCAATTGGCTTTTTTCCTGCAACAGTGCCTCCTTCTTGTCTACAATAACTTCTCTTTTCCTTAAATCCTCTTCCAACTCAGCTAGAGCTCGTCTTTGCTGCAGAACCTTTTCCACCTCCTCATCCAACCATTTGCGTTGTTCATCAATCCTCTAGAAATAGATTCAGAGATATACAGGAAACAACAAACACCAAGTACAAAAGGGAAGGATAGTGATTAAAAAGGTTATCATCTCTTTTTTATTTCCTCATGGGAAGATCATCGCTGGCAAGATCATTCCTAATTGCCCTGGAGAAGATGGTGAGCTACCTTCTTGAACTGTTGCACTCCATGTTGTATATGTACACCCACTGTGCTGTTACATACATATATTGCAGCGGTATGCATTTTGTACAGCAGAAGATATATTGGCTTTGTGAGAGAGATTTAAAAAAAAATTAATTTAGAGTACCCAATATATTTTTTTTTCCCCAATTAAGGGGCAATTTAGCGTGGCCAATCCACCCACCTTGTACATCTTTGGGTTGTGGGGGTGAGATCCATGCAGACTCTGGGAAAATGTGCAAACTCAACATGGACAGTGACCTGGGCACCGGATCGAACCCGGGACCTCGGCGCCATGTGGCAGCAGTGCTAACCACTGCGCCACCCCACCTTTGTGAGCGAGATGTACAATACTGCCTAACTGTTATGGGCCAGGGTTTAGAGAACCCCAAAGTGTATCATGGAGTTCACCTGACCGACAACTTTTAATAGATTGTGGTATGGGGAGCACACGGCCCACTCTACAGGTGTGGTACAGCAGAAATGGAAAAGTATTTTTTAAAGCAAAACAATGTTTATTCTGTTAACTCAAGTTAACTTTTTTTAAAACAAACATCTTAGCAACCATTAATTCAAATACAACCCACAAAGAATACAACACTAAGTAATCCGTAAGCTGTCCTTTTAACATCCATAAGACTTTGTAAAAAACCTTTAAACAGAAGCACATCAGGTTAAAGTGACTACTGCGAGCAGTTATTAGTTTTAAATCACCAAAGGATCGATTTACAGTCTTTAGATTACAGAGAGAGACTCTAATACACCTTCTGGCTGTGACTGCAGCTAACCAGCTCTGAAAACGAAACTAAAACACACCTGCAGCAAACAGCCTAAAACAAAAGTAAAAAGCTGACAGACAGCCCAGCTCCACCCACTCTCTGACATCACTGCAGTAATAAACACCCATTTCTTAAAGGTACTCTCACGAGAGATATTTATATACACACCCATTTATAAACACCCATTTCTTAGTTACTCTCACATGACACTAACATTGAAATAAGAACAGAGAATAATGGAAATGAATAGCAGGTTAATTAAAATTTGAAAGTGAAAACGGTTTCTAAACAGACAATGATGAAAGATTACTCTTGAAATATTAAGCTGCATTTCTCTTTCAAATGCTTACTGACCTGACATGCATTTCCAATTTTGGGGTTTTATTTCAGATTTCAAAGATTTGCAATTTTATACTTAATCTTCATTGTTTAAAGTTTATCACATGCAGGTGTCGCATAAAAGACTCATCCAGAAGGTGAGATCGCAAAGGGATTGGGAGTAGAGCACTAGATTGGATTGAGGATTGGCTGACTGACAGAAAGCAGAGGGTTGGCATAAATGGGTCCTTCTCTGGTTGGCGAACTGTAACTAGCGGGGTGCCGCAGGGTTCAGTCCTCGGACCTCAACTGTTTGCGATCTATATAAATGATCTGCAAGCAGGAACAGAGTGTAGCATAACAAAATTTGCAGATTATACTAAAATAGGTGGGAAAATAGGCAGAGAAGACTTTACAGACGGGTTATAGATAGGTTAGGAGATTGGGCCAAAATTTGGCAGATGGAGTTTAATGTAATGTGTGAGGTTATCCATTTTGGCCGAAAAAAATAGAAAGGCAAATTATCAAAATGGAAAGCAGATTCAAAATGGGACAGGCAGAGGGGTCTGGGTGTCTTTGTTCATGAATCGCAGAAAGTTGGTATGCAGGTACAGCGTGAAATTAAAAAGGCTAATGGAATGTTAGCATTTATTGCAAAAGGACTGGAATATAAAAGTAGAGAAGTGTTGTTGCAATTCTATAGGATGTTGGTGAGACCACATCTGGAGTAGTGTGTCCCGTTTTGGTCTCCTTATTTGAGGAAGGATGTGGGGACATTGGAGGCAGTTCAGAGGAGGTTAACCAGATTGATTCTAGGGATGAAAAGGCTGACATATAAGGAGTGATTAAACAGTTTTGGCTTATACTCACTGGAGTTAAGAAGGATGTGAGGGGATCTGATCAAGGCATATAAAATACTAAAATAAAGTAAACATAGACCAAATGTTCCCCCTTGTTGGGCAATCTAGAATGAGAGGCGGTTGATTTAGAACTGAGGAGGAACTACTCGCAGACGGCGGTGAATTTGTGGAACTCGCTGCCCCATAGAGTCATTGAATGGTTTCAAGAAGGAGATATATATTTCTGATTTTTTTTTTTACAAAACGATTAAAGGGACATGGGGACAGATAGGGAGGTGGATTTGAGACCAGTAAGAGATCCGCCATGATCTGATTGAATGGTGGAGCAGGTTCGAAGGACTTAATGCCTACTTCTGCTCCTAATTCCTATATTCCATTTGAAATGGCGTACATTGCCTGTATGATGCAGGGTTAATGATGGAAACTCATAAAATCTTGCTTGATTCACAGCGCTGAGGACCCAGGTTCGATCCCGACCCCGGGCCACAGGCCACTGTCCGTGTGGAATTTGCACATTCTTCCCCTGTCTGCGTGGGTCTCACTCCCATAACTGCCCCTTTACAAATAAAATCTTTAAATGTCTTAAGCAATTCAGAAGCATTAGGCAGAACTATTTCTTGGCTATATACTTGGGCGGCACAGTGGTTAGCAATGGTGCCTCACAGCTTCAGGGACCCTGGTTCGATTCAGACCTTGGGCGACTGTGTGTGGAGTTTGCACGTTCTCCCAGTGTGTGCGTGGTTTCCTCCGGGTGCTCCGGTTTCCTCCCACAGACCAAAGATGTGCAGGTTAGGTGGAGTGGATATGCTAAATTGCCCCTCCAAGGGGTTACAAGGTGGGGGAGTGGGCCCCCAGTTAGAGTGCTCTTTCAGAGTGTCGGTGCAGACTCAATGGGCCAAATGACCTCCTTCTGCACTGTAGGGATTCTATATTATCCATAATATAATACATATCAATAGATCATATAAATGTAATTTAAAAGCAATAGCAATTCAGTTTCAAATTAGAAAAACAGAAGGATAGAGGCTTGCAAAAACGTGAAATCATCAGATATGGAATTAGTTAATATAAATCACTTTTAATCTAGATTATATACATAAGAGATATGTCAATGGGAGTAATTTTAACTTTCTGCCCATTTATAGTGGTTTTGCTTTATAAATTTCAAGCTTGAATTGCCTCGAACCTGCCCACTTCCATTTTTAAAAGAGGTGGTATGGAGTACAAGTAACAAACCTACTCTCAGTTACAAGTGTGCCTAAATTTCCTTTCTCAAGGTGCCTTTTCTCTATACCTTGCTGTAACTGTAACATTATGTTCTGCAGTCTCTCCTTCCTTCCCTATGTACTGTATGCATAGTTTGTACAGCATGCAAGAAACAATGCTTTTCACTGTGTAATAATGCATGTGACAATATGGAAATGAAAAAATGAAATGAAAATCGCTTATTGTCACAAGTAGGCTTCAATGAAGTTACTGTGAAAAGCCCCTAGTCGCCACATTCCGGCGCCTGTTCAGGGAGGCTGTTACGGGAATTGAACCGTGCTGCTGGCCTGCCTTGGTCTGCTTTCAAAGCCAGCGATTTAGCCCTGTGCTTAATCAAATCAAATCAAAATTTTAACTGTGCTGCTGCTTTAACACATTATATTCTGGGAAACTATTTATGTGTAACATTTTACATTTTAAGGTACAAGTGGTCAGGTAGTGTAGTACATTCTAAGAGCTGAGCATTTAAAAAAATACTGCTTGCAATAAGTCCACCTTTTCTCAGTGCAGTACACAGACATAATTGAGAAGGGTAATGAAGGGGGCTCAACTATGATGGCAATACTAGTTATGGAAAACTCAGGTTAGATATCATCCAGAGTACTGCATTTAATTATGCGCATTGCATTACCTCAAGAAGGATATTAAGAATACATCATAGATTTTCCAGAATAATACCAGAGCTTGGAACTATAAATTATGATGTGACCATAACCTTAAAATTCGAGCAGGGCTGTTCAGAGGTGATGCCAGGAGGGAGCTCTTCACACAAAGAGTAGTAGAAACCTGGAACTCTCCATACCAAAAAAGCTTTTGAGGATAGATCAGTTAAAAAAATGAAAGATGAAGATTGGTAGATTTTTGTTAGGGAACAGTATTGAGAATATGGAACCAAATAGGGCAGCACGGTAGCATTGTGGATAGCACAATTGCTTCACAGCTCCAGGGTCCCAGATTCGATTCCCGGCTTGGGTCACTGCCTGTGTGGAGTCGACACGTTCTCCCCGTGTGTGCGTGGGTTTCCTCCGGGTGCTCCGGTTTCCTCCCACAGTCCAAAGATGTGCAGGTTATGTGGATTGGCCATGCTAAATTGCCCTTAGTGAACAAAATTACCCTTAGTGTTGGGTGGGGTTACTAGGTTATGGGGATAGGGTGGGGTGGGGTACTCTTTCCAAGAGCCGGTGCAGACTCGATGGGCTGAATGGCTTCCTTCAGCACTGTAAATTCTATGATCTATGAAATAAAGTTAAGATAAAATCATTCATGATCTAATTGAATTTGGGGGTAGGGCTCAAGGCACTGAATGGCATACTCTTATTCCCATGTTATTAATCTTCCAAATCAAAAAGTGGGGAGGGGAGTACAAAGCTTGGGGAGCTTAGGAAGTTGCACAAGAAGTTTGTACAAAATGCAAATCTTAATAAACTATTGAAACCGTTACTTGTTTATGAGTATTGGTCTTGCTTGTACTATTGCGGAGGGTTTACCTCAACTTGGCAGAGCTGTGGGAATCAGGAGACAATACCAAGGAGCACAGATACTGGGAGAGATAGATTTCATTAGAGTAGGAAATAATAAGTTATGAGCTAGGTTCAGGTTAAGGGAGAAAGTAATAAAGTCTAAATCAAGGTTACTGTTCATTTATGTAAATGCATGGAGTGTGGTAAATAAGATTGGTACACTACAAGCGCAGGGTATCATGTAAAAATACAATGTTGTGGCTATAACACTATATAGGGGCTGGTTTAGCACACTGGGCTAAATCGCTGGCTTTGAAAGCAGACCCAGGCAGGCCAGCAGCACGGTTCAATTCCCGTACCAGCCTCCCCGAACAGGCGCCGGAATGTGGCGACTATGGGCTTTTCACAGTAACTTCATTGAAGCATACTCATGACAATAAGCGATTTTCATTTCATTTCATTTCATTTTCATAACAGAGACTTAGCTTAAAGAGGGCAGGATTGGGTATTAAATATTCCTGGAAACAAGGTGTTCAGGAAAGATCAAGGAAGAAAACGGGAGGGGTGGCAGTTTGATTAAGGAGAATGTTGCAGTGCTGGAGAGAAAGGATGTCCCAGAGGGGTCAAGGACAGAATTGACTGGAGCTAAGGAACAAAAAAAAGGTACATTAACTGTACATTGCTCGGTGTAGTGAGGTGCAAAAATGATACATTAATTATCCAATATAGCCAGGGTTATTGGTAGTTTAAAGGGCAGAAGGGACAAGAGCTCCTAGTGTTTAGGAAAATTCTCTACAGCAGTATGTTTTCAGTCCAATAAGAGAGGAGAGACTGTGAGACCTGGTTTTTGGGAATGAAGTGGTCAAGAAGATCAAGTGCCAGTAGGAGAACATTTAGGGGACAGTAATCATTACTATTTTGGTTAGATATGGGAAAGAACAATCCAGAATAAGAATAATTAACTTAGTCTATGCAGGGAGTCGGGGTTGAGGGCGTTGGCAACAGCACTGCTCCCCATGGCCCCGGGGAAATATTCAGGGAGTCCGATGGTTGTGGCGACGCTGATGATCTGGAGGCAGTTGCGGTAGCACTTTAGGTTGTGCGCGGGGTCAAGGGAAATGCCGATTCGATCATAGATTCGAGGCAGGAAGGTCGGATGGGAATTTTCGGAGAGGGGAGTATTAAAGGATTTGTTTCTGGGAGGGCAGTTTGAGAAGTTGGAGGAGCTGGGGGAGAAATATGGGTTGTGGCAGGGGGAGATGTTTAGGTATATACAGGTCCGAAATTTTGCCAGGAAGGAGATACGGAACTTTCCGATGGTGCCAGCTCCCACACTGTTGGAAGAGATATTGACGACAGGGGGTGGTGTCGGCGATTTATGGGGTGATTCTGGGGGAAGATAAGGTATCGCTAGAGAGGGTTAAGGTGAAGTGGGAGGAAGAGTTGGGGGAGGATATTGAAGTGGGGTCATGGTGTGAGGTGCGCCGGAGGGTGAATGCGTCAACTTCGTGCACAAGGCCAGGGTGGCAGTGCAAAGGTGCCTGCGTTCCAGGGGGAGGGCCAGGGAGCAGTCCTGCACCATCCCTGACCACCCAGTGGTCACTGATGGCCTGGCAGACCCCCCGGTTCCTCCTGGTCCACGGACGGAGGCTGGTCGAACTTGGGAGGCCGGTTGATCCCGGGTAAGTAGTTTTAAAACCTAGGTGTGTGCTGTTTGGTCACACCCCTTTTGGGCGTGATTCCGATGCCTCGCGGGACTTAGGCAGATCCCCCGAGGCGTAAAGGCTGGCGGGAAGCCCGCGAGAGGCTTCTCCTGGCATCTACCGGCCGCGTTGCGCTTGAGCGAGGGTGCAACTGTTACTTCACAGTGCCAGCGACCTGGGTTCGATCCCAGCTTGGGTCACTGTCTGTGCAGTCTGCACGTTCTCCCCGTGTCGGCGTGGGTTTCCTCCGGGTGCTCCGGTTTCCTCCCACAGTCCAAAGATGTGCAGGTTAGGTGGATTGGACATGATAAATTGCCCTGAGTGTCCACAAAGGATAGGTGGGGCTATTGGGTTATGGGGATAGGGTGGAGGCGTGGGCTAGGGTAGGGTGTGCTTTCCAGGGGCCGTGCAGATTTGATGGGCCGAATGGCCTCCTTCTGCACTGTAAATTCTATGATTCTATGATTCCCTTTTGTTCTTCCGCCTCTTCTCTCTCCCCCCCCCCTTTCGACATCATAAAACTCATCACATTTCTACCCCGCTTCAGTCCTGACGAGTAGTCATATTTGACTCAAAAAAATTAACTCTACTTCCCTCTCCACAGATACTGCCTGATCTGCTGAGTATTCCCCGCCCTTTGTTTTCACTGCACATTTGGAGTTGGGTCCAGGTCTTTTATGTGCCCATCTTGAACTAGATAAACACCACAGTTGCCCATGAATTATTCTTTTCTATATGTACTGTACCTGCCTCATATTTTTCAAGATACCAATACTATTTGTTTAAAAATAATTGAGGAATGAGTGCAGCTGCGTGCTTAATAGACAGATGTAAACCTCTTATGGGAAACTAGCTCAAGAAAGGGTTGATTCAGTTCCACTATTTTTAATGCAAACATGTTGGCCGTACGTTTGTGTGTGAAACTCAGCCTCACATCGTAATGGATCTATGGTTCAACCACTGGAAGTACTGATGGTGATGGGACCGTACCTCAGCGAGTGGCCCCTGGGGTATCAACCAGGTGGTAATGCAAATTGGGTTATAGCAAATCAACAGCCCAATCTGTATTTTTAAAAAATATATATTTTTTATTCTTCCCCTTTTTCACATTTTCTCCCAAATTTACTCCCACCAACAACAAACAATAATCAGTAACAAATATGTCAATCCCCATATCAATATCAACGATCCCAAACATTAGCCAGCATGTTTACATAAACAAATGACAAAAAGGAATCAGGAATCACCCATAGTCACCATCAACACACACCGCCCCCCTCCCCCCAACCCTCCCACCACCCTCCTCCAACTAATGTTCGATGTTATCCAGTTCTTGAAAGTGCATAATGAATAATTCCCATGAATTGTAGAACCACTCCATCCTTCCCCTCAGTTCAAACTTAACCTTCTCAAGAGTCAAGACTTCCAACAAGTCCCCCTGCCACGCCAGGGCACAGGGTGGAGAGGTTGCTTTCCATCCCATCAGGACCTGCCTTTGGGCGATCAACGAGGTGATGGTACAACATCTGCCTCCGCATCAGTTTCCAACCCTGGCTGGTCCGATACCCGAATATGGCCACCCGCCAGTTTCACGTGCAGCACTTTAGAAATTATCCTAAAAACCTCTTTCCAGTAATCCTCTAGCTTTGGACAGGACCAAAACATATGAACCCCACCCCCGCCACGTTCAAAACATCGGCTCATCTTCGCCCTCGTGAGGTGTGCTCTGTATACCACCTTCAGCCGTATCAGCCCCAACCTCGCGCATGAGGTGGAGGCATTCACTCTCCGGAGCACCCCACACCAGAACCCCTCCTCCATATCCTCTCCCAACTCTTCGTCCCACTTTGCTTTGATCCCTTCCAGTGGTGCCTTCTCTTCTTCCAAAATAGCTCCGTAAACCGCTGACACTACCCCCTTCTCCAGTCCCCCTGTCGCCAGCACCTCCTCCAGCAATGAGGAGGCCGGCTCCACCGGGAAGCTCTGTATCTCCTTTCTGGCAAAATCGCGAACCTGCATGTATCTAAACATTTCCCCCTGCTCCAGCCCATACTTCGCTTCCAGCTCCTTCAGCCCTGCAAACCGACCCCTAAGAAACAAATCTATTAGTGTCTTAACCCCCTTCTCCTCCCATTTCCGAAAATTTGCAGCCCACCTCCCTGGCTCAAATCTGTGGTTCCCCCGAATTTGCATTTCCCTTGACCCTGCCCCCAACCCAAAGTGTTGGCGAAACTGCTTCCAAATTCTCAATGAAGCTATTATTACCGGACTCCCTGAGTACTTCCCCAGGGCTATCGGGAGCGGCGCTGTTGCTAGTGCTTTCAATCCCGACCCCCTGCACAAACTCTCCTCCATTCTGACCCACTGGGAATCAACCCCTCTGACCCAGCTCCGCACCTTCTCCACCTTTGCCGCCCAGTAGTAATACATCAGGTTCGGAAACCCAATTCCCCTGCCTGCCTTCCCCTCTGTAGTAGCACCTTTGTAACTCTGGCCACGTTAACCTCCCCATATGAACGAAGTAATCCTTCCCCCCCGCCCGGCAACCTGCACGTCCAGGTACCTAAAGTGAGTCCCTGCCCCACGGAATGGCAGCCCCCCCACCCTCGGCCGAGACACCACAAAATACTCACTCGTCTAGATTTAGCTTGTACCCCGAGAAAGACCCAAACACTCGAAGCAGCTCCAATATTCCCCCTGTCGACACACTCGGTTCCGATATGTATAACAGCCCAATCTGTATTTAACGTAATCTTCTGTTCCATTGGGACAATAAAAATATTGTTGAGAGAATACACATAGCAACCAGGCAGTTCTACAGCTTTGTAAAGCGTACCTGCTGTTCCTGTGAGATGACAGGGGAGCCCTTCCTTTTCTTCAAATGGGTAATTTCTCCAGCTTTCCTTTTCAGAATTTTCTGCTGTTGCTCTCGCTTTAGCTCCAGCTCCTGGAGAAATGAAACAATTTATCTTGAAATTCTGATTTTATTTCAGAAGATAATACTGTTAGAATTTTTTTAGTTATCTTTTCATTTCATTGCAGCGGATGTAAATACTATTGCAAGATCAAAAACATTCTGACATTTTATTCTTTCCTCATCACATTCATTTTTGATAACAGATATTGGCTGATGTTTCAATGTGGTTACTTGTCAATCCACCATTAAAAAAACAAGAGACAGCAATTGCTGGTTTTATATAATTTGTTGTAATGGCATGTTATAGCACAGAAATTCGGGGTTTCAGAGCAGCCAGATCTATTCCTGGGGAGGAGGGTGGACGCCCTTGCCTTTGCCTCCCTGATCTCCCGCCGTAGAATCCTGTTCGGCTGGCGGTCAGCAGCACCACCCAAAGCTGCAGACTGGCTGTCCGACCTCTCAGAATCTCTCCAAATGGAGAAAATCAAATTCTCCATCCGAGGGTCAGAGGACGGCTTCCACAGAACGTGGGAGCCATTCACCCAATTGTTCCTGGTCTTGTTTGTGGCCAACGAACAAGCAGAAGAATAGTCAGGTAGCCAAGAACCAGGGGAAAGCAGCCAAAGCATGAGAGGGAGAGATAGACCGGGAGAGGGGTGGAGGGGGGAGGGGGGGGGGAGTGGGGGAGGGGACAGGGAACAAGAGAGGAGAACCAGGGAGGGGGGGCAGGGAAATGACAGCCGGACGGAGGGTACGGGATACGATAACAAATTTGGCATCTCCAGGAACAGAGAAATGAAATGAAAATCGCTTATTGTCACAAGTAGGCTTCAAATGAAGTTACTGTGAAAAGCCCCTAGTCGCCACATTCCGGCACTTGTTCGGGGGGGCTGTTACGGGAATTGAACCGTGCTGCTGGCCTGCCTTGGTCTGCTTTCAAAGCCAGCGATTTAGCTCTGTGCTAAACAGCCCCTGCTGTTTAAGGAGGTTATAGGCGAAAGACGGGAGGAACGGCTGAAGCGGAGGTGAGCGCGAGACGACAACAGCAGCGAGATCTGTCCGGGATAAGCAAGTGACAACACCAACACCAAACCCATTCGAGTATTGCCCACTGCAATTGTTTCTCCGGCACCCAAATGTATATTTACCTCCCCAGTCTCCCTCCCTCCCACCCCCACAAACAGTTGCCTACTTATGTGTCATAAATAATTTTGCCAGTTGTACAGATTTGCTGCTGTTGAGCTGGTGCACAATACCCTACCAGTCATTCTATTTTATTTTTTATTATTACCTTTTTTTTGGTATGTTTGGGTGTGCCCTTCTTTTCTATACATGTGTGTATATATATATTTCTTATTGTGTGTACATAACGGTAAATATACTTTGTTCAAAAACCCAATAAAAAAATATTTATTAAAAAAATATATGTTAGAGCACAGAAGGAGGCTATTCAGCCCATTATACTTGTGCCAACTCTCTGTAAGAGCAACTCAGCTAGTCCTTTTCCCTGCAGCCCTGCAAATCTTTACTCTTCAGGTAATTATCCAATTCCCTTTTGAAAGCCACGAGAATCGGTGTCCACCACACTCTCAGGCTATGCATTCCAGATCCTAATCACTTGCCTTATGTCGCTGGTTTACCACCAATCACTTGAGATTTATGTTCTCTGGCTCTCGACTCTTCCAGCAATGGGAACTGTATCACCATAGCTTCTCTGGCCAGACACCATGTGATTTTGAACATCTCCTTCATATCTCCTCTCATTCGTCTCTAAGAACCACAGCTTTGTTGATCTACGCTCGTAGCTCCACTTCAACAGCTATAAAACATGTGACGTGATTTTACGGCTCAGCTGCGCCCGAAAAGCAACTCCCTGGGATCTACCAAGCTCGCAACGCCTCGCGAGATCTAATGCAAGCTTGTGAGACGTTGCAGTGGGCGAGATTACATTTTAGCACATCTGTACGTCACAGCGAGACAGCCAGTCTCACTGTAATGTGCAATTTTCCGAGGTAGCCGAGGTGTTGCGATCAATCCCCTTCACTTCGGAGACCTTGGGCGAGGACCGTTCACTACTGGTCTCCACAAATGGAGACCAGATGGAACGGCACTCGTGGCGCTCCCCCAGGTGCATGCCCATTGGGCAGAGTGCTACCCTGGCACTGCTGGTGCCACCCAGGCATCCTGGCAGTGCCACCTGGGTGCAAGCGGTTAGCATCAAAGCAACGTAGCTGAGATGCATTAAAGCGTGAAGGGAAATATCGAAGAATGATAGAATGTACAGTGCAGAAGGAGGCCATTCGGCCCATCAGGTCTACACTGGCTCTTGGAAAGAGCACCCTACATAAGCCCACACCTCCACCCTATCCCCGTAGCCCAGTAACCCCAGCTAACCTTTTTGTTTTGGACACGAAGGGCAATTTATCATGGCCAATCCACCTAACCTGCACATCTTTGAATTGTGGGAGGAAACCGGAGCACCCGGAGGAAACCCACGCAGACACGGGGAAACGTGCAGACTCCACACAGACAGTGACCCAAGCCGGGAATCAAATCTGGGACCCTGGAGCTGTGAAGCAACTGTGTTAACCACTGTGATACCGTGCTGCCCACTAAACAATAAATAATCCACCAAGTACCTGTCTCTGGAGTAATAAAACGGTGAATCACTGGCTAGTGCAATGTATTGCTGTGTGAAATTAATTCGAAGATTTGCATTTCAAAGGCTGTCAAAGGATTTGAAGCCCTTTGAAGTGTAAAGAACAAAGAACAAAGAAATGTACAGCACAGGAACAGGCCCTTCGGCCCTCCAAGCCCGTGCCGACCATGCTGCCCGACTAAACTACAATCTTCTACACTTCCTGGGTCCGTATCCCTCTATTCCCATCCTATTCATGTATTTGTCAAGATGCCCCTTAAATGTACTTGCATTTTGAGGAAGCCTCCGACATTTGTAACAGTTGCTGCTTCAAATACTTTTGTCAGAGGCAGATGTTAGGGAAGGGCAAGTGAAAATAGTGATTTTTCACTCTACTGTCTGGACTGCTCTTCAGCTTTCAGTCAGGGGTGACTGTTGGAGGGGGTGTTGGTCTCTGATAGGGGGGGGGGGGGTTGGTCTTTGATAGGGAGGAGGGTCGGTCTCTGGTGGGGGGGTTGGTCTCTGAAAGCGGAGGGATTGGTCTCTGATTGTGGGGGTCTTTGATGGCAGGGGTCTGGTCAGGTGAACGTGCTGTGCGGTGAGACACACCAATTATTCCCATGGTAGGAGTTTGCAGGATATCCCTACTCATCAGCGGGGTCAGGGGCAGGATTTGCGTTGTGGGGACTGGGAGGAGGGTGAGCGGGGCCTTCCGATGGACTTTGGGAAACACCTCAGTTATGCACTGACCCCCTTTGCCCCACTCGGGGTCCACTGCGTCAGATCCACACTTGAGCAAACTTGCACCAAAGCCCGCCCGGGGGATTTTCCACTGTGTGGGTTGGTGCATAACAGGGGTGTGGTGATTTGGGCTGTCAGCCCGTTAATCAGGTTTAAATACATGTAAATTGTGAATGTGCATGGTGTTGCCAGCGCCAGCTGGGTACTTTACTGGGGCTGGTCGCAGAGCACTGCAACAGATCTGGCACCCAGCGATCATCCTGTTTTTCGGGTGATCCACCGATACCGGCTTCGGAAAATGGGGAATCCACCCCTGCATCTTTCATATGTGCACCTGAAAACTTAATTATACACACCACGGGCGTCATTCTCTGACCCCCCAGCGGGTCGGAGAATGGCCGTTGGCCGCCGTGAATCCCACCCCCGCCGGTTGCCGAAGTCTCCGGTACCGGATATTCGGAGGGTGCGGGAATCGGGCTGCGCCGGTTGGCGGGCCCCCCCCCCGCTAGATTCTCCGGCCCGGATGGGCCGAAGTCCCGCCGATAAATTGCCTGTCCCGCCGGCGTAAATTAGAGTACCTATTTACCGGCGGGATAAGGCGGCGTGGGCGGGCTCCGGTGTCCTGGGGGAGGGCGCGGGGCGATCTGACCCCGGGGGGTGCCCCCACGGTGGCCTGGCCCGCGATCGGGGCCCACCAATCCGCGGGCGGGCCTGTGCCGTGGGGGCACTCTTTCCCTTCTGCCTCCGCCATGGTCTCCACCATGGCGGAGGCGGAAGAGACTCTCCCCACTGCGCATGCGCGGGAAACTGTCAGCGGCCGCTGACGCTCCCGCACATGCGCCGCCCCGACATGTCATTTCCGCCAGCTGGCGGGGCAACAAAGGCCGTTTCCGCCAGCTGGCGGGGCGGAAATCCCTCCGGCGTCGGCCTAGCCCCTCAATGTTGGGGCTCGGCCCCCAAAGATGCGGAGCATTCCGCACCTTTGGGGCGGTGCGATGCCCGTCTGATTGGTGCCGTTTTGGGCGCCAGTCGGCGGACATCGCGCCGTTTGGGGAGAATTTCGCCCCACTTATATAAATCTTTGTAATTGTTAATTTTATTGTGAAATGTTCTTACTTTGATCAGTTGTTGATCTCTTTGAATCTCATTTTCCAATTTTCGTTTTTTCTCACTTTCTTCATGCAGTTTTTTCTGAAGCAGCTGTTGCTGTTGTTTCATATGTTCCACATTCTGGCTTAGTTGGACCAAGCGTTTCTCACTCTGCGCTGATAAAGAAAACAACTTTTTTGTTTCCTGCTGCTTCCTCTGAAGAGTCTAAAAGAAACAGGATTTCAATTACTTTGTTCCACCATAGGCCGAAATATACTTGTAACTACCAGACTTTCATTTCAATTAGCAAAGGTATCCTAACAACAACTAATTACTTCACGATTTAGCCTTTCAAATTATTAACATTACTTCCAGGATAAAGTCTGTGCGAGTAATGTAAGCCTGCTCCATGCAAGTGTATAATACTTTGGAGCAACAGAATTGGAGTAAAATGGAATTCCAGCTAATCATGTCATCTTATTGTCCCATCTCTTCCTTTGTACTGGAAGAAGCACCTGCAAACCACCCCACCCCAAACCCTCACCCAATGCCCAAAGAAACCTTGGCAATGGTCAAATTTAACTCCACCAGCCACAATCCAAAATCTTTTTTTTTTTAAAAGCACAAAGCTTGGGTCCTGATATTTTTATTGCTTTCTCTTCAACGTCATCCTTTGAGAGATCATACAGATGGTGCTCCAAAGAGGCCAGCCAGTCTTATTCTGGAACAGAGTTAAAAGATGACTAGGCATGATCCCCTCTTCCCCACTGTAGTAAAATGTTCAACCTCCATTTGGAGAATTGCAAATACTGCACCCTGGTTTAAAAAAGGGCGTAAGGGGCAGCACGGTGGTGCAGTGGTTAACACTGTTGCCTCACGGCACCGAGGACCCGGGTTCGATCTTGGCCCCGGGTCACTGTCCGTGTGGAGTTTGCACATTCTCGCCGTGTCTGCCTGCGTCTCACCCCCACAACCCAAAGATGTGCAGGGTAGGTGGGTTGGCCGCGCTAAACTGCCCCTTATTTGAATTTTTTTTTAATGTAAGGTTAAGACAAGGAAGTACAGGCCAGTTAGTTTAACCTTGGTGGTGAGAATGCTTTTAGAGATGATAATTTGGGAAAACATTAATGGCCACTTGGACAGATCAGTGAGTATTGTGCAATAGGTTTTAGTGATGCAGTTGACATAGTTAAATAGCTGACAGTGTACGCAAGCCGTGAGAGATGGGTGTGAGGTTTGAAGAAGTGACTGGTGTGTGAGGGTGAGGTAAAGCATGTGAACATTAGGCTCAATGATATTACTGATAACTGAGTAATTGGGCGGTGCTGAGGCTGAAGTTACTGGTGCGGATAGTAGGATTTGACATTTGAACTCTTGGCTACTCATGAGATCACTGGATTTCCTGTGTCACTGCATTCAGGTCCTTGGGGCACGACCCCTGGCATTGAGCTCCACGGCTACCTGCTGTCACAGCCTTTCAACCATGGTTCTGGAGGGCCTTCTTCTCACCTGTGGACACAGGCTCTCTCTCCTCCTTTCAACCTCATCCATGAAGACTGCCAATGCAGCATCCAAAAGATTTGTTGTTCCAACATCCACTCTTTCCCAGGTTAGATTCTCTTAGATTCAGTGACTGCCAGCACCCACTCCAATCACAATGCATCTCTTCTTTAAGAGGTGAAAGTTAGCTTTAAGGAGTGCTGGCTAGCTTCAAGTAGGGCTAACAACTCATAATATTGGTTCCTTGCTGATGTGAACAGCACGGCTAACATTGCCTGGATGCAGAGATCATTCAAATGTGGAGGCAGCATGAAGTTGACGTTGCAAATAATGATGCGGATTGATCGCACACTGCGATCCCCAAGTATAATTCAGGCCCACTCCTGATACAGCCAATGCTGTTTCGAAACACTTGCTCTAGAAACTATCCAATTATTTATTTGCTGAATTTTATATACTGGATTAATTTTGAATATTTCTTACTTTAATCTATTATATAAATATCTAACCTGCATTTTATCTTTAGCTGTCTCCATTTTCTTGCGAAATTCTTTTTGTAACTTTGCTTTCTCTGTAGCATCCCGGAGTTCCTTGTTCTCCAGTTCCTGCAGTTGTTTCTGAGCTTCTGACAGCTCAGTCTTGGCCTGCTCAGCTTCTTGTTCTAACTGAGTGATCTTTTGGTAATACTGTCGGTTTACAGCCTGGGCATCCTGACCTGAATGAATAAATTAACAAATAAA
Organism: Scyliorhinus torazame; assembly: GCF_047496885.1. NCBI lineage: Eukaryota > Metazoa > Chordata > Chondrichthyes > Carcharhiniformes > Scyliorhinidae > Scyliorhinus > Scyliorhinus torazame. The sequence continues at coordinate 158,073,955 of NC_092715.1, forward strand.
TAGATAGAGGTGCAATAAAGTAATCAGTAATAAATTATGACAATAACACTACAACCCAATGCAGGAGATTATGGAATATGGACCTTTTTACAAAACATTTTTAGTCAGGACATTTTGATTTTATTTACAAAACACAATGTTACATTCATCCTTATACATTTCTCACTATAAACACACCCGCCACCATACATCCCACATGCCCCACTTTATAACTATTATAAAACAACCCCGCGATGACATTTACCAACTCTTAAAGGAGGAGATGAACAGCTTCCACCTCAAGGAGAGCCCCGCCCCTCCCCCGTCACTAACCCCCCGAATGCCAAACCACCAGGTGATTCACCCAACCCCTCGCCCTTGGTTGGAGATTCCTGAGCACGCCACCCTACCAAGATCCTCCTTCGGGCTATCAGAGAGGCAAAGGTCAACATGAAAGCCTCTCTCCCCTCCTGCACTCCCGGATCTTCCGATACCCCAAATACCACCCATGGGCTTGGGGCCATCTTCACCCCCAAGATCTCTGACATCATCCCCGAAAAGGACTCCCAAATCCCACCAATTTCGGGCAGGACCAAAACATGCATGCGTGTTTCGCCGGTCCGCTTAAACACCGCTCACGGTTGGGATTGTTTACGTTTGCATATGTGTTTCCGAGCGGGGTGGGGGGAAAGACTGGCCCAAGAAAGGGGATGGTTGATTGGCAGAGGGGGGGGGGGGGGGGGGGGGGGGGCGAGAAGCCCCCCAACCAGGCTGATCACATGGAATGTAAAAGGGCTAAATGAGCCGGTTAATAGGGCACGTGTTCACGCATTTGAGGGGACTGAAGATGGACGTGGCAATGTTGCAGGAGACACACCTCAGAGTAACTGATCGGATTAGATTAAGGATGGGATGGGTCGGACAGGTTTTTCACTCGGGGCTGGACTCAGACTAGAGGGGTCGCGATCCTGATTAATAAGCGAGTGTCATTTGAAGCGGGAAGAATAGTTGCAGTACATAATGGTCAATGGAAAGCTGGAGGGGCTGCCGGTGGTACTCGTGAATGTGTCTGCGCAGAATTGGGATGATGTGGAGTTCATAAGGAGGATGTTGGGAAAGATCCCATACCTGGATTTGCATTAGCTGGTTATGGGAGGAACTTCAATCTCAGATCATGCCCCGCACAGGGTTGACCTACAGGTGAGCAAGGAGAGTAGCCAGCGCCCGCACTGGAGGTTGGACGTGGGGATGAGGAGGTGTGTGGGCAGCTGACAAAATGTCAGGATGGGTACCCCGTGGAGTTTTACAAAAAGTTCTCTGGGATGCTGGGGCCACTGCTGATGTGGACATTTAATGAGGCAAGGGAGAGAGGGGGGCTGCCTAGACCATGTGACAGGCCACTATCTCATTGCTCCTTAAGCGGGATAAGGACCCAGAGTTATGCGGGTCCTACAGACCGATCTCCCTACGAGATTTAGGTGCCAAATTGTCGGCTAAGATCTTGTCCTCAAGGATTGAGGTCTGCGTCCCGGACGTGATTGGGGAGGACCAGACGGGATTTGTTAAGGGGAGGCAATTGGCGGCCAACGTAAGAAGGCTGTTGAATGCTATCATGATGCCCCCAGAGGGTAGGGACGTAGAGGTAGTGGTCGCAATGGACGCAGAGAAGGCATTTAGGGGCTGGTTTAGCACAGGGCTAAAGAGCTGGCTTTTAAAGCAGACCAAGGCGGGCCAGCAGCACGGTTCAATTCCCGTACCAGCCTCCCCGAACAGGCGCCGGAATGTGGCGACTAGGGGCTTTTCACAGTAACTTCATTTGAAGCCTACTTGTGACAATAAGCGATTTTCATTTCATTTGACCGGGTGGAATGGGACTATCTGTGGGAGGTATTGGGGTGGTTTGGATTTGGACCGGGCTTCATTGACTGGGTCAGGCTGTTGTAGCAGGTGCCCGTGGCGTGTGTTCGGACAGGCTGACATTGGGCTATTTTAGGCTGCACCAGGGGACGAGGCAGGGATGCCCCGTCTACCCGCTGTTGTTCGCACTGGCCATAGAACCGCTGGCAATTGCGTTGAGAGCCTCAAAGGTCTGAAAGGGATTGGCCCGGGGTGGGGGGGTTGTAGAAAACAGAGTCTCGCTATACGCGGATGTTCTGCTCTTATATGTGTCAGACCCATTGGAAGGGATGGAATAAATTATGGGGATTCTGGGGGATTTTGGCCGGTTTTCAGGCTACAAATTGAACATGGGGAAAAGCGAGATGTTCGCGATCCAGGCAAGGGGGCAGAAGAGACGATTTGGGGAGCTGCCGTTTAGAGGGAGAGGGGGAAAGCTTTCGGTACCAGGCATCCAGGTGGCGCGGGAATGTGAACGGCTGCACAAGCTAAATCTGGCCCGACTAGTAGACCAAATGAAGGAGGATTTTCGGAGGTGGGACGTGCTCCCGTTGTCACTGGCTGGGAGGGTACAGACAGTGAAAATGACGGTTCTCCCGAGATTCCTGTTTGTGTTTCAGCGTCACCCCATCTTTATTCCTTGCCCCGTTTTTAAACAGGTCAACAAAGTGATCTCGGGCTTTGTATGGGCGGGTAAGACCCCGCGAGTTAAAAAGGGGATGTTGGAGTGCAGCCGGGGGGAGGGCGGGCTGGCGCTGCCAAACTTTAGTAATTATTACTGGGCGGTGAATATCGCCATGATTAGGAAGTGGATGGTGGGGGGGACGGTCAGTGTGGGAGTAAGTAGAGGCGGCATCTTGTAAGGGCACTAGTTTGGGGGCATTGGTAACGGCGCCTCTGCCGATCCCGCCGGCACGCTACTCCACCAGCCCTGCGGTGGTCGCGGCCCTGAGAGTCTGGGGCAATGGAGGAGACATGTGGGAGCAGGGGGAGCATCGGTCTGGTCCCCAATTTGTAATAATCGCTGGTTTGCCCCGGGGAGGTTAGATGGAGGGTTGGGGACCAAACCGATGCTCCCACTGCTCCAACGTACCTCCTCCACTGACCCCAGATCCCAAAGGCCGCCACCACCACGGGACTGGTGGAGTACCTCACCGGCGGGAACGGCAGAGGTGCCGTTATCAGCGCCCCCAAGCTGGTGCCCCTACACGAAGCTGCCTCCATCCGCTCCCAAACCGACCACCCCCACCACCCACTTCCTTATCAAAGCAATATTGGCCGCCCAGTAGTAATTACTGAAGTTTGGCAGGACAAGCCCCCCCCCCCTCCCCTCGATTCCTCTCGATCATCACCTTCTTCACCCATGGGGACTTACCCGCCCAGCCAAAGCCTAAATTGATTTTATTAATCCTCTTAAAAAAGGACCACGGGATGAAAATTGGGAGGCATTGGAATACAAATAAAAATCTCGGTAGGACCGTCATCTTAACCGTCTGCACCCTCCCAGCCAGCGACAGCGTTGCGCATCCCATCTCCGAAACTCGCCCCTCATCTGCTCGTCCAACCGGGACAAGTTCAACTTATGTAACCGGCCCCAGTCACGCGCCACTTGTATCCCACGGTACCTAAAACTGTCCCCCACTAACCTAAACAGTAGCTCCCCCAGCCGACCCTCCTGGCCTCTTGCCTGGGCTACAAACATCTCGCTCTTTGTCATGTTCAGTTTATATCCCAAAAACTGGCCAAATTCCCCCAAAGTCGCCATGATCTCACCCATCCCTGCCCCATGATCTGCTACATATAAAAGCAGGTCGTCCGCATACAGCGAGACCCTATGTTCCACCACCCCACCCCACCCCCCCGAACCAGCCCCTTCCAACACCTTGAAGCTCTCAGAGCAATTGCCAGCGGCTCTATAGCTAACGCAAACAGCAGTGGGGAGAGGGGGCATCCCTGTCTTGACCCCCCGGTGCAGTCTAAAATAGTCCGAAGTCGTCCTATTCATCCTTACACTAGCCCCCAGGGCCTGGTACAACAGCCTAAACCAGTCGATAAAGCCCCTACCGAACCCAAATCGTCCCAACACCTCCCATTGATAGCCCCACTCCACCCGGTCGAACGCCTTCTCCACATCCATGGCCAGCAACCTCAACCTCCTTACTCTCTGGGGGCATCATAATCACGTTGAGCAGCCTTCGTATATTGGCCACTAACTGCCTGCCCTTGACAAACCCGGTTTGATCCTCCATAATCACACCCGGCATACAATCTTCAATCCTGGAGGCCAAAACTTTGGCCAGCAGCTTGGCGTCCACATTAAGCAGTGAGATCGGCCTATAAGACCCGCCTAGCTCCGGGTTCTTGTCCCGCTTCAATATTAACGAAATAGGGGCCTGTGACATCGTCGGGGGCAGCACCCCTCTATCCCTCACCTCATTGAAAACCTTGACCAACAACGGCCCTAATATCCCCGAGAATTTCTTGTAGAATTCCACCGAATACCTGTCCGGCCCTTGGCTTTACCTGACTGCATTGCCTTCAAACCCTCAGCTATTTCTTCGGCCCTGATTGGGGCCCCCAGCCCATCCACCAGCTCCCTGCCCACCCTTGGGAAGGTCAGTCCATCCAAAAAGCACCTCATCCCCTCGGGCCCCATGGGGGGTTCCGAGCGATAGAGTCTGCCGTAAAAGTCCCCGAGCGCCTTGTTTCGCCCAGCCGAGTCCCCTACCAGATTCTCATTCCCACCGACCACCTTTTCTATTTCCCTGGCCGCCTCCCTCTTCCTAAGCTGCTGTGCCAGAATTCTGCTGGCCTTCTCCCCATGTTCATAAAACGCCCCATCGCCTTTATAAGCTGCTCCACTGCCTTGCCTGTGGACAACACCCCGAACTCAGCCTGCAGCCTCCGACGTTCCCTTAACAGCTCCACCCCCGGGGTCGCCACAGACCTCCTATCTATCTGTAGGATCTCCTGAACCAGTCGGTCCGTCTCTGCCCTATCCATCCTGTCCCTATGAGCCCGGATCAAAATCAGCTCCCCTCTCACCATTGCTTTCAGCGCCTCCCAGACCACCGCTGCTGAGACTTCCCCCGTGTCGTTGACCTGCAGGTAGTTCTGGATGCACATCCTCACCCTCTCACACACCGCCTCGCCCGCCAACAAGCCCACATCCAATCTCCATTGCGGGCGCTGGAAGCTCTCCTCACTAACCTGCAGTTCCACCAAATGTGGGGCATACATGATCCGAAATAGTGATGGCCGAGTGCCCCTGAGAGTTTGGCTCAAGATGGAATAGAATTTTATGGGAAAATAAAATGTTAGATAGAGCTTTGTGTGCTGGAATGTCAAGACAGGCTTTTGTAGCAAGCTGTAATCACTTCTGCTTTCGCACCAGACAAATTGCAGTAACGGCCTTGGGAATGGATGTATTAACTTTAAAGATAACTATAGCGAAGACTGAAAGCCAGGGGGCTGTTCTCAGAAATGAAACAGTGTCAAAATGTATATAAACTGCTGTTGGATGTATTAACTTCGGCTTGCTGTTGTAACCCTCCGAGATACAGTGGTTTAGCTCCGGCCGAGAATAAACATATGTTAACGAAACTCGGTGTTCGATTGATCATTTCATCCGGACTGAAGGGAAACAAAAATTCACATTTGGTAGCAGAGGATGGTTCTCAACGAGCCTCGCCAGGAGCAGTCGGTGTAACTGACAGATCGTGTCCGGAGGCGAAGGAGGGATCGGGCCCCCAAATGTGAGTACCCTTGTTACCACTTTGGTTTCCCCCTCCGCTGTACCGAGCGCGACCTAGTCCTACCGTCTGTTTCTGGAGAGACTCTTACGAGATCAGGTCAGTCCGGCGAACCCATTACAGTCCGGGTTAGAGGCCCGAGACAGGGTTAGAGGCCCGTAAGATGTTAGAGCCCTCTTCGAATCAGGGTTAGAGGCCCGTAAGAGGTTAGAGTCCTCTTCGAATCAGGGTTAGAGGCCCGTAAGAGGTTGGAGCCCTCTTCGAATCAGGGTTAGAGGCCCGTAAGAGGTTAGAGTCCTCTTCGAATTAGGGTTAAAGGCCCGTGCGCGAGCGTTAGAGGCCCTCGGCCGAAGAAAGGTGCTTGGCCATTGATGATCCTTCTGGTTGCTTGATAGCTTTGCGATAAAAGGTTGCCCTTAAAACAAGTGATTGTTTCAACCAGTGTCTTGACTTGTTCGACACTCCGGGTTGACTATTGGCGACAGCGGAGAATGGATAACTCCGTCCAAATTATAGTACTTCCCATCAGGTGCGGATGACGCCTTAAACTCCACAATAAACAGGGTTTCACCGTTGCGTACCCTGTCGGAATACTCAAACAATTGCCTAAGCCTCCTGATTGGGTAACGGGGCAGGATAACCCCGTTTAAATTCTTGATTGAATAAGCGATTTAGGATCGCCATCAAAATTAAGTAGGTAACCACAAGGATCATCCGAGGATAGGAGACAATGGGTAATACTCTGGATAGCACCTCTGATAGTGGAAGCGCGCTTCAGACTCTTTGCGAACAGTATCCGGAACATTCTAAGCAGCTGCGGGGGCAGTCGTCGGGGGAATTGCATAAGAATTTGGGAAAGGGGAAATGGCCCCTGGGAGGATCAAAAGATTTGCCCACGGTTATGGAGGCACAGCAGATTATTTGGCGACATAACCGTAGCTCCACGGCTAAGAAATTGATTGAGTTATGGCGGGAGTACTGCCAAAAATTAAAAGATACATCTTTATTGGCTAGTTGGCAGGCTAACGCTTTAAAGTTGGGTATTGAATTAACAGAAGGGGGAATGGTTAAGACTGCGGAGGTTTTGAGAAAGGAATGTGCCCACCATAGAAAAAGACCCAAGTCTGTAAAAAAAAAAAACATTTCTAAATCGGGACCATGCGGACAAATGGCCGGCCTTGCCTTGACCGAGGGAGACGATGAGGATGACCCTGAAAATTGGCAATATAGGGGACGACCGACCGTTACACCGCCACTACGACCGCCTCCACCTTACATTCAAGCCCTTTATCCACCGCTCCCACTGCCACTACCACCACCTCCGCCGTCGCAAGGAGGTCCGGCGACTCGCACTCATTCTAAAACCCGTGCTAATCAATTCCCACAGATGAATCAAGAGTTAGTCCCGGGAAAAGAGGGGGCACCAGAGGTGGATTTCCCTGATTACCCAGACGATTATCAGCCGCAGTGCCAGTTCCCCGTCCGGCAAGTTCCCAATATAGCATACAACCCTGCCAACCCCCCGGGGCCCAACAACCAGGCATTTAAAAATAATTATTATAATTAATAAATTAATCAAATTTGATACTACTGATTCAGTATTAATAAATTATACAATATATTAATAATACAGTCAAACAGTTGATTGATCAGTAACATTTTCAATAATAGTATTTCAGCTCAAATTCATCGATTAGGGGTACAGTTGGGTTAGTTGGTTAAAACCCAAGTCCCTCCCTCGTCAGCAGAGTAACACCCCCGCCCCCAGCAACACCACCTTGTAACCTAACGCTTGCCATATATTGAACATATACACCCCCCCCCACTGTGCTTTCGTAGGCTAGCTCACCCAGCTAGCCTGGTGACACTCGCCTCCGGTGCCAAGAGGTCTCCCACCTATTGTTCCCTACTCCCATCCCCTCCCCTCCCCACTGCCCATCGAAACCGCTTCCCTCCTCAAACCGAGACCGGACAATCTCCCAATTACCATAGGAGACAACCCAAAACGAAAACCCCCCGAAGAACAAATCAAAGTAATAAAAAAATTAAAAGCCCCCACCAGCCATCCCCACCAAAATACCGAAAACCCATAGAAACCGAATAACTTTTACTTCCCCATCTTCACCCAAACTTAAAAGCAGAAGAAAAACGACAATCAAAACGTATAAACATCACTCAGAAAAGTTACAACTTAAAACAAAAAGGTGGGAGGTTCACCTGAGACCTGTTAAATTACGGGCGGGTTGGGGCAGTTGGGTAGGAGGCAGGAAAGACACGCAGAGCATTTTATGCCCCCACCCCATACTCACACAACCTGAAGGGTGTAGGATACCGTACGTTCTGCCACAAGACACATAACAAGATATTAGGTCAGGTGTCCAGGCATACAACTAAAGACTGAACTCCTAAACTGTAATACCAAAATGTTATCAATCTAAAATAAGAATTTAATTTCTAATCACGTATATTTCAACTTTTACTACTTAACAATAAAACACCCTGTTAAATGGTCTTGATTCTCAAATAAATCTCTTCAATTTTACCATTAACAAATCTGATTGATACTTGTTCTGCAAAAGTTTGTCCTTTTAAATGTCAATCACTTTAGGAACTGTGATGACCTAGATTAAATTATGGGATGAAATACATACATCGGGCTAAATTTAATGCCTTCTCTCAAGGCATGTTTGAAGGTGGCGAGGGCATTTAATTAGGCAGGGTGGTGCTGGGTGGGGATTGCGCCACCTTCCTGGCTCAACCCCGATTAAGTCTGGGGCAGGTAGGTATATGGATGGCCTTCCACACAAATGCCAATTGAGACCCTTAAATGCACAATTAATGTCCATGTAAAGGCCTCATTCCTCTGCTGCTGGTACTCAACCAGCAGTGTATGGAACAGTCTCCAAGTGGAAGACAATGTCATGCTGGTTTGCACACTCCCAGTAGGGGACAGCAGGGCAGGGTCACTCATTCAAAGACACTCGGTGCCTGATCAAGGGACCTGGCATCAGGAAGTGGCTTGCCAAGTGACATCTCCTTACTGTTTCTTCTTATTCCCCTATACTGTTCCTCTCTCCACAAATCTCACACTAACCTCAGTCACCTGTGCCCTGAGACATTCCTGAACTCCCTCAATGGCGATGCCTGCAGTGGCGAGCTGCTGGCTTCCAGCTGCTCTCGAGTCATGGGATTTCCACTCCAGGCTCCTTGATCCTGGGGAAGGCCCATGGCTGGCACTTCATACAGGCCGTTCCAAAATTGGTGATGCGGACTCATGCCAGCTTTCCAGCTGACCGATACCTCCATTGCCTGGATTAAATTCCATTCATCTGAGGCCATTTCATGCTAAAACCTTTTAGCATTATTTTTAAACAAAAAAACAACTCAACACATTCACCAAAATGATATATTCTGCAGTCTCCCAATACACTTTATGAAACATTTTTCCGACTAAGTGGCAATTTAATGTGGTCAATCCACCTACCCTGCACATCTTTGGGTTGTGGTGGCGAGGTCCACACAGACATGGGGAGAATGTGCAATCTCCACATGGACAGTGACCCAGGGCCGGGATCAAATCGGAGCCCTCGGCGCAGTGAGGCAGCAGTGCTAATCACCGCGGTGTCCCATTAATACACTATTTTTGTGCAGTGATTGACTCAGGTCAGACAGTTTGTGAGGAATGCTTCCTTTTGGTTTTACATAGCATTGGAATCATTGAATCCCTACAGTGCAGGAGGAGGTTGTTCAGCCCATCGATTCTGCACCAACCGTCCGAAAGGGCACTCAACCTTGATCCACTCCTCCGCCCACCCCGCAACCCAACCTGCTCATGTCTGGATAATAAGGGGCAATTTAGCATAGCCAAACCACCTAACACATCTTTGGACTGTGGGAGGAAACCGGAGCACCCGGAGGAAATCCACGCAGACACAGGGAGAACTCTACACAGACAGTCACCCAAGGCTGGAATTGAACCCGGGTCCCTGGAGCTGTGAGGCAGCAGTGCTAACCACTGCGCCACCTGCTGCCCCAACAGTTGGCAGTTTTAGTTTCCCCAGAGTTCAGCTACTCTGCATTTTGAAGACATTTAAGACATTTTATTGAGCACACTTTTACAATGGAATATTGAGGATGAAATATCCCTGGAATCCATGAAATCTCTCCAGTTCAGCAGGCAGCCTTTTGACCCATTGAGCCTGCACTGATCCTCTAAAAGAGCACTCTACCTAAGCCCACTCCCCTGCCCTAATTCCATGACCCTGTGCATTGATCATGGCCAATCCACCTAAACTACACCTCTTTGGGCCGTGGGAAGAAACCAGAGCACCTTGAGGAAACGCAAGCAGGCACGGGAAGAACGTGTAAACTCCACACAGTCACCCAAGGCCGGAATCAAACCCGGGTCCTTGGCGCTGTGCGGCAGCAGTGTTATCCAATGTGCCACCAAGCCGAATGAGAACTATAAGTAGATATTTAATTAAGTGGAAACAATAATGATCACATCCAAAATACAAATAACTTCATTTTTTTTATTCCTAACGAGGTAACAAGGACTGTGAATGTTGTTTGCATGGTTTTAGCAAGGCTTTTGACAAGGCCCCACATGGTAGATTAATCAGAAAAGTAAGAGCCTAAGGAATCCAAGAACAATTGGCAAGTTGTGGCAGAAACTAAAGGACAATGGTTAATTGCTGTTTTGTGACAGGAAGGCTGATCCTAACAAGATTCCACAAAACTCAATAGTTTTTTTGTGACATATGTCTATGAACTAGACTTAAACGTGCGGGTATAATTAAGAAGGCTGCAGATGATACAAAAATTGGTAGTGTAGTTGATTATAAGGAAGAAAACAGTAGACTGCAGGGAGATAACAAGGAGTGCAGAAAATGGAAAATGGCCCCTGTGAATGCAGATTGCTAGATTTAGCAGGTAAGTAAAAGTGTTCAAGACGGCATATGGGATATTTTGCTTTATTGCCCAAGATCTAAAATATAAGAGCATGGGATTATGCCAGAATTGTTAGCACGGTAGCATTGTGGTTAGCACAGTTGCTTCACAGCTCCAGGGTCCCTGGTTCGATTCCCGGCTTGGGTCACTGTCTCTGTGGGGTCTGCACGTTCTCCCAGTGTGTGTGTGGGTTTCCTCCGGGTGCTCCGGTTTCCTCCAACGGTCCAAAGATGTGCAGGTTAGCTGGATTGGCAATTCTGGATTGCCCTTAGTGTCCAAAAAAAAGGTTAGGTGGGGTTACTGGGTTACAGGGAGAAAGGGGGATAGGGTGGAGGCGTGGGGCTTAAGTAGGATGCTCTTTCCAAGGGCCGGTGCAGACTCGATGGGCTGAATGGCCTCCTTCTGCACTGTAAATTCTATGATTCTAGTCACCTCAAGTCAGGAGGATGTGATCACACTGGAGAGATTTCAGAGGAAATTTGTGAGGATGTTGCCCGTAATGGAGAATTTTAGCTCTGAGGAAAGATCATTGGAATCAATCTAGGGCCAACAAACCATGGAAACCAAATGTGCAATGTGCTCCCCATGTACTGTAACTCAATTTCCTCTAATTTTCTCACTTTGTCTCTTCTGAAATTGGTGATTCATGTTGAAATACATTTCAAGCAAATAGTAACTCTCTCAGAATGCATTTAAGTGGCTAAGTTTCCAATCTGCATCTAGGCAGGGAATGGTTTTGAGCATTAGAGGTCACAGCTGACACTCGAGTTTGGAAGAATGAGAGGTGATCTCAATGACATGTTACAGATTCTGTAGGGGCTTGACAGGGTAGATATTGACAAGTTGTTTCCTAGAAAGTCCAGGGTCTCTGTCTGAGTGCTACTTCCGCACCTGGTCTTTCTAGGAAGCTTATCAGAACAAAAAAATAACCTCTTTAAAAAACTGTGGTTAGAAACAACACCTGCTCAAAAGAAGAAGCACTTCAGAGTCAATAGACTGTGAAAAGCTATAGAAACAAAGCTAACTCTCCTTTACAATAGCCTGGACCTGTCAAACAAGAAGCCTGTAAAAGGTAATGGACTGTGAAATTGAATGTAAACAATGCAGTTCAAAACTTTTAGGCTTCTCAGCATGCCCAGAGGCTTGAAAAAGTTAAAGGAGAATAAAACTGACTGTGAAAAAACACTTCAAAAAGGTTCCAACACGAGAGGCTACAGTGGGAAGACTTTCATCAAAGGATTCCAACACATCAAAGCGAAAACTTTTACCTTCATCTGACAAATCTTTGAATTTGGCATGCTGGGAGAGACAAAGGGTTCAAACACATCAGGGAAATACTTTTAACTACAACTTGACACGTTGAAAGACAGTTTAATGATTTTCAAAGTCACATAGGAAAGACCTGCCACAGGACTCCCACCCCAGGAAAAAGCCCCGACCTAAGCCCTTCTAGCTCAACCCAAGTCCCCCCGACCCCCACCTCCCTTGAAGGAGCTCTGTCAGCACCCTGGAGGCAAGTGAGAGAGGGTAGTCACCCCTACCCCATAAGAGTCGATGGGGCTATGTTGGCACTGCCAGGGAGTGAGACCTGAGGGGAGGCAGGACTATGGCATGTGGGTGGGGGAGGGGCATTTGGCAAGCCCATAATGGAGTGTCGCTCACTTTGGGGGGGGGGGGGGGAAAGAGAGGCTGCAGTGTTATTTTGAGATCCTATCTCAGAGGTGTGAGACCGGTCAATGAGTTTAGGCCTCGGCTCTCTCAAGGCCAGGGCAAAACACGCCCCTTTCCAAAAAATTTCAAGTGCCATTCAATCCTCCCTCAGCAGCGCAGTCAACACCAGTACGAAACACACTGGTTTTTGCACTGGCAGTACCACAATATACTTCAAGTTGAATGAAACTTGGATAATTTGTATTAATCACTGTAGCAGTGTTCACTAATAGTCATTGAACATAAATGATCTGCTGAATCACTAGCTGCTCAAATTACAAATTGTATTGTCTGAGCTAATATAATTATATTAGATATGAACTGTTGATATTCTTTTTTAAATTAGAATCCTTCGCCAAAATCCTACACAGGTAAGAATCCTGTGGTCTTGCTATCAGTTTGCACAGAAATTATATACTTCCTGATGATGGGTAAATGGACATCAAATTTAGAACTTAGTTTTCAATCCGATGGGCTGCTGCAATCTTGTTCCAGATTGTCAGAACACCCATCGCCTATATCAGAAATGAATTTGATACTTTGAAGATCAAGAGAACATAGAAGCCTATATGCTCCAACATTGTGTGGTTAAAGTTACCTGAGCACCTAAAGGCTTCTAAAGCTATCGTGTGAGCCCTTTATATTGTATTGAAGAGCAATGCAGCTCCCATGGCTCACACAAACCTACAGAGAGAAAATCTGTAAGTGCTCTTTGATTCACCCTTTGGATGTTGAGACTGATTCTAATAAAAGTAGAGGATTAAAAAAAAGACAATTACTTATTAGTTAGTTTAGCAACACATTGGGGAATATAAACAGATACTTTTGGCTATTTCTAGTTATTTTTTACATTAAGGCAAATTAATTGGTGTTTTGACAACCTATACTCAGCATATTTTAACATTTCTAACCTGTTTTAACCAGTTCTTTGATGAGTTCCTCCTTCATACGAATGTTGATGGCGAGCTCCCTTATCTTCTGCTTGGAATGAGCCACATCCATGTCTGCAGTCTTCAATTTTTTCATGTTTAATACTTGGCTCTGACGCAAGCGGTCAGCCTCAGAGGAGGAATTACGTTGTGTAGCTACACAATTAAATAAAAAGGGAGAAAATACATTTTACAATAAATTATACCACACACTTGGATAGAACTAGCAGAGTTAGGTCAATGGTATGTGCACATGAAGGTGTAGTGACAGCATCTTCCTGCAACTGAACTGCACGGAGGATGGTACTTCTGTGAACAAAAGAAAATCTGAGAAAGAATCCAAATGCATTGCCTTTGCATAGCTCATTGTGGACAACTGAACTACAACACTGGCATAAAAATAGGAATATGTTGTTTTGATTATAGTTTCCAAAACACAGAAATTAGTTGGCAATTCAGTCCCTTGTGTCTATCCCAACATTCAGTTAGATCATGGATGAACTTTTTTTGACAGCTATAATCTTAGATGCCCTGATTTAATAAAACTCTGTCAATCTCAGTCTTGAAAATTTCAATTGTCAAAACATCCAAAGCTGGGATGGTGAGGGGGGCGAATTCCAGATTTTCTCTACCATTTTTGTGAAAAAGTGCTTTCAGATTTGATTCCTCAAAGGCATAGCCCTCATTTTAGGATCTACCACAGTTTTGCCCATTCATTTCATTTGTAGATGTCCTTTAGTTACTTCTTGCTCCCGTCAACATAACGTACTGGGGTTCCTAACTTACTGCCATCCACAACTTCAATATACAATTCTCTGTTCCTTCACGCAAGTCATTGATACAATGAAAAACTGACTACAGACCCTGGAGGAATTTAACTTGTCACATCCTGTCAATCAGCGTACATTCTCATTACCCCACTCTCTGTTTGCTTGTCCTTGTGATCAGGGTAATGAAATGAAGAAAATCTAAAGCAATAAAATAATTTTAAAATGAGCAAATTTAAAAATGAACAAAAATTACTGTTATGGCACCTAACCCATCATACCCCTGATTAGAATGTTTAATGTTCTCCAGTTGGGAAACTGTTCCGACCCTCACCTGGATTGAAGAAAAGTTCTAGTTATTTAGGGCAATAATTACTCTCAAACTATGTATGCATATACCTTTCTCTGACTCCAATTCTGTTTTGTTGTCACCTTGTCCTGGATTGTCCATATGGAAGAATTTGTTTTTGAAAAACCTTGTGTCATTAATCACAGGAGCTTGTTTCTGAGTCCATGTCTGATTTATTGAATGCCTAACATAGCAGAAAATAGCTTACAATTATTATAGGCATCTACCACAAGCAAATCACATAAACATTTTGATACATGAGCTATACATAAATAATCAGATACACTGAACACCAGGCTTGAGTTATTGTAGGATACCAAAAGAGCATGTGTCTTATCTTTAGTGGCCCTTGAATGCCAATTCTAGTAAATTGTTGGTTGTCAATAAAGGACTTCTGCGATTTGAAAAATATTTCATTGCCTGGATTACAATTCATTTCTTACTTAATTGGTATTATTTTAACAGCTATACTGTGAACACACAGGGTGGCATTCTCCCATTTAGAGACTAAGTGGCTAGTGGCTCCGGCAGCAGCTTTCCCACTGACAAGATTCTGCGCTTGGAACCTCATCAATTATGCACAGGCGAGTTCCCCTCCGAGTCACCTGGTAGACCAGCAGCGGATTTGTGTACTCGCCATCCTCTGGCGGGTTCGATGGTCCCGGCACCATATTCAAATACCAACCCAGCACACTCCTATCACTCTTCTCCAGCACACCTGTCTTTACCAGACCGTGCAGGATGTTAGCAACCCAGAGTGAAAAGGCTAGCAGCCTCAAGAATGCAGTCTGTTTCTCGATTCAACCATCATTTCACCGAGCCCATCACATCCAAGGTGCCTATGCCCCACTTGGACCTCTACCCACGCATCTGGAGTTTTTGTGCATTTCCTTCCAGTAAACAGTGTGGTATCCGCCAAACTGTTGGCCAAAATGTTGTCCTCCAGGACTGAAGACTGTGTTCCGGACGTGATTGAAGAGGACCAGACAAGGTTTGTTAAGGGAAGGCAGTTGGTGTCCAATGTAAGAAGGTTGCTAAATGCGATCATGCTGCCCCCAGAAGGTAGGGAGGTGGAGAAAGTGGCCACAATGGACGCAGAGAAGGCTTTTGATCGGGTAGAATGGGAATATCTGTGGGAGGTACTGGAACGGTTCGGATTTGGGCGGGGCTTTATTGACTGGGTCAGGTTGCTGTATCAGGCTCCTGTGGCAAGTGTACGGACGAATAGGACGACATCGGACTATTTTAGGCTACACCGGGCGACGAGACAGGGGTGCCCCCTCTCCCCACTATTGTTCGTGCTGGCTATAGAGCCGCTGGCAATTGCGCTGAGAGCCTTAAGGGGCTGGAAGGGATTGGTCCGAGAGGGAGTGGAACACAAACTTTACGCAGACGACTTGCTCCTGTATGTATCGGACCCAGCAGAAAGGATGGAAGAAATCATGAGGATTCTGGGGGAATTTGGCCGATTTTCGGGGTACAAACTAAATATGGGGAAAAGTGAGATGTTTGCGATCCAGGCAAGGGGACAGGAGAGATGACTGAGGGAACTGCCGTTTAGAGTGGTAGGGGGAAGTTTTAGGTATCTAGGCATCAAAGTGACGCAGGAATGGGAATGGTTGCGCAAACTTAATCTGGCCCATCTGGTGGACCAAATGAAGGATGATTTTCAGAGGTGGAACGCATTCCCGTTGTCACCAGCTGGGAAGGTCCAGACGGTGAAGATGACGGTCCTTCCGAGATTCCTGTGTGTGTTCCAGTGTCTCCCCATCTGTATACCGCAGACCTTTTTTAAACGGGTTAACAAAGTTATCACGGGCTTTGTATGGGCGGGCAAGACCCCGCGAGTAAAAAAGGGGATGATTGAGCGGAGTGGGGGAGAGGGCGGGCTGGCACTGCCAAATTTCAATAACTATTATTGGGCGGCGAATATAGCCATGATCAGGAAGTGGGTGGTGGGGGGAGGATCGGCATGGGAGCGTATGGAGGCAGCATCATGTAAGGGCACCAGTTTGGGGGCGTTGATAATGGCACCTCTGCCGTTCCTGTCGGCGCGGTACTCCACCAGCCCTGTGATGGTGGCAGCCCTGAGAGTCTGGGATCAATGGAGGAAGCACATGGGAGCGGAGGGAGCATCGGTCTGGTCTCCAATCTGTAATAACCATCGGTGTGCCCCGGGAAGGATGGACAGGGGGTTTCAGAGATGGGAGAAGGCAGGAACTGAGATGGGGTTTATAGAAGGGAGCTTTCCGAGCTTGAGGGAGCTGGAGGAGAAATTTGGATTGGCGAGGGGAAACAAATTTAGGTATCTGCAGGTGCGGACTTCCTACGTAGACAGGTCTCAACCTTCCCGCTCCTACCACCAGCGAACCATGTCCACATTTTTTGGACATGTCCAAAGCTCAGAGGATTCTGGCAGGGGTTTGCAGACGTCATGTCCACGGTATTAAAAACAAGTATGATACAGAGTCCGGAGGTGGCGATTTTCAGGGTGTCAGAAGATCCGGGAATCCAGGAGAAGAAAGAGGCAGACGCTATGGCCTTTGCTTCCCTGGTGGCCCAGAGGCGGATATTATTAGCTTGGAGGGACTCAAAGCCCCCAAAGTCGGAGGCCTGGCTATCTGACATGGCTAGCTTTCTCTGCTTGGAGAAAATCAAGTTCGCCTTGAGAGGGTCACTATTAGGGTTCGCCCAGAGGTGGCATCGTTCGTCGACTTCTTTGCAGAAAATTAAATGTCAGCAGAAGGGGGGAGGGGTTAGTTTAGATTAGAGTAGGGGGTTAATAAAAGGTGGGACCTGTAAGGGAGGAAGCAGGCTTTTTGCACAATGTTTATAGACTTATGCATGTTGTTTATTTTGTCGTTGTTGTAAAACCAAAAATATCTCAATAAAATGTTTTTTTTTTTTTAAATGTGGTGTCCCTTTGACCCCCTTGTTATTGAGCTTTTGCAGCCTTGTCGGGGGTCCAACTTCCCTCCCCTCAGCCTTCCCCTGTTAGTCTTCTTCATCCACCCTTTTGCCCCTCTGCTTGCCCTCGCGCTGCCTCCCCACCTCCTTGCAACAGCATCCTTCCACATTGCCCCCCCTCATCTTCGTCAGATCATATCCACCCCTTGTACTCCAACTTTGGACCTTTGTAGCGGTGGCTGCACGAGTCCCTTACCACAGTCCTGTGAAGACATTGGTGTGTAGCACCAGGGGGAAGAAGACCCCTGTGCTCCTCAGCCCCAGGAACACGGCGCTGAATTTATGCAGCGGATTACCGACTCGTTGGCTCATGCTAGATTCTCCCCTCCCACCAAACCCACTGTGGACAGGATGGGAGAATTCTGCCCACAGATATATTGAAATCTATATTTATTAAATTTTTTGATGACAAGGTCAATGGAAGAAAGATAGTAAGGAATCTACTTTTTGATTTACATCTGATTCAAATATTTCTCTCGATGTCTATTCTGAAGTTGTCACTAAACCGGTTGCCCATTTTCTCATCTCCTAGTAATAATTACCACTTCTCTCACCAAACTAAAAGTAGATCTACTGTTACACTCAAGAATGATGTTCAGCATCTTGTCACAATGTTCTAGATTGTTATCTGGAGGAATTATTTTTTTATAAATTTTGAGTACCCAATTACTTTTTTTCCCAATTAAGGGGCAATTTAGTGTGGCCAATCCATCTACCCTACATATCTTTGGACTGTGGGGGTGAAACCTATGCAGACACTGGGAGAATGTGCAAACTCCACACAGACAGTGACCCAGGGCCGGGATCGAACCCGGATCCTCGGCAGTCGTGCTAATCACTGCGCTACCGTGCTGCCCTATCTGGAGGAATAATAACACAGAATTCAAATGTGCAATTTAAACCACATTTTGTCAAAAGGTGATATCTACCAAATTTTCCAAGATTGAAATAAATCTACACTATTAAAGTGGAATAAAATTTGGTGTTTCATATTTGCAGACACCAAAAGATGAGTTTTCTAATTAATAACTTTGAGCGGGAGCATGTGCTCACATTCCTCTAGCTTTTTCTGCTGCCAATAGTTTAACCAGACTCTTAGTCAAACTAAAACCATGCACAAGGATGTTGGAACTTCTTAATTTAGAAGTTAATAGCTCATATTTTTCCTACCTGGAAGCCATTGCTTTGGTATTTTCTTTCTTCGTTTCTTCTTCTTCAGCATCATCACTATCATCCGTTAATTTATGACGAAGAACCTCATCATGCTCTTCAAGATGTCCCACTAACATCTGACTGCGTGTTCGAAAGCCTGCCACCACCCTATCAAGAGCGTAAGAAGGGGGACTTGTGTGCACCTGATCAGCAAGAGCAAGTATTACGTATCTTTACAGATTCTGATGTCTCATTATATTGCAGATCCTACTGCCAGAGTTAACACATAGAGTTATCTATGTGACAGTCCTTAGTGGAAGGCTTATTATTGTACAATTGGTGCACAGGTTGGTGTTAATGAAAAGACAACACTATACGAAAATGGAATTTTTTAAAAATGCTAATCATTACGGCCATATACCTTAATGAAAGTGAGTTTTATCTAATAAATTCACCTCAACTCAAACTTTTAAGCTGGCAAGATGCATACTGATTATACAGAATAATTGCATCATCTCACTAAAACTTGTAAAAGTACCAGTATTGGACCCGTGGACATGGATTTGAGGGGATAAATTCAACATCTTCATGCCCAATCATGAACATTACAGACAGCTGCTAAATTTACCAGGGCCTTTTTTTAAGTGGCATAGTCATATGAGGTTTTAGCACCCATTTCATGACCCATTTGTGAAATTTGTTAAGACTGGTGCATCATGTGCTACAAATGCTCATAGTGGTTTTTAGTATTCTGGAGTAGCCTCATCAGCAGTTCTTCCACTGATTGCAGATGGTGAAAAGAAAAATCAGTAAATTTAAAATAAAACTTACCTTGTATTATGTAGAACCAGGGAGAAGAAGCTCTTATCCTGATCCCAAAGTACTACCATTACCGGTCTGCAATCAGACCACCTCCCTTCCTCCTCTTCAACCTATTCCTCAGGACTTACCTGCCACCAAGTCAACCAGCTAATATTCTATTGGCCTCAAATACCCTTGTTCAGGTATGTGTTGGAATTGAGAATCCCATTCATTCTGCACCCAAACGTTAAGCCCACAGGATGTACTTTAAAAAAAAATATATTTTTTTTTATTCTCCTTTTTCACATTTTCTCCCAAATTTACACTCACCAACAATAAACAATAATCAGTAACAAATATGTCAATTCCCATATCAATAACAACGACCCCATCCTCCCACCAAACCCCAAACATTAGCCCGCATGTTCACACAAACAAATGACAAAAAGGAATTAGGGATCACCCATAGTCGCCATTAACACACACAGCCCCCCTCCCCCCAACCCTCCCACCCGCCCGCCCCAACTAATGTTCAATGTTATCCAGTTCTTGAAAGTGCACAATGAATAATGCCCGTGAATTGTAGAACCCCTCCATCCTTCCCCTCAGTTCAAACTTAACCTTCTCAAGAGTCAAGAATTCCAATAGGTCCCCCGCCACGCCAGGGCACAGGGTGGAGAGGCTGCTCTCCAACCTATCAGGATCCGCCTTCGGGCGATCAACGAGGCGAAGACTACAACATCTGCCTCCGTACCCATTTCCAACCCTGGCTGGTCCGACACCCCGAATATGGCCTCCCGAGTCCAGTTTCACATGCACCACTTTAGAAATTACCCTAAAAAAACTCCTTCCAGTAATCCTCTAGCTTTGGACAGGACCAAAACGTATGAACGTGATTAGTGCCCCCCCCTGCAACGCTCACACACATCTTCTACTCCTTCAAAGAATCGGCTCATCCTTGCCCTCGTGAGGTGTACTCTGTATACCACCTTCAGCTGTATCAGCCCCAACCTTGCGCACGAGGTGGAGGCATTCACTCTCCGGAGCACCCCACACCAGAACCTCTCCTCCATATCCTCTCCCAACTCTTCCTCCCACTTTGCTTTGATCCCTTCCACTCGTGCCTTCTCCTCTTCCAAAATAGCTCCATAAACCGCTGACACTACCCCCTTCTCCAGTCCCCCTGTCATCAGCACCTCCTCCAGCAATGTGGAGGCCGGCTCCACCTGGAAGCTCTGTATCTCCTTTCTGGCAAAATCTCGAACCTGCATGTATCTAAACATTTCCCCCTGCTCCCGCCCATACTTCGCTGCCAGCTCCTTCAGCCCTGCAAACCGACCCCTAAGAAACAAATCTATTAGTGTCTTAATCTCCTTCTCCCATTTCTGAAAATTTCCCTCCCATCTCCCTGGTTCAAATCTGTGGTTCCCCCGAATTGGCATTTCCCTTGGCCCTGCCCCCAACCCGAAGTGTTGGCGAAACTGCCTCCAAATTCTTAATGAAGCTATTATTACCGGACTCCCTGAGTATTTCCCCGGGGCTATCGGGAGTGGCACTGTTGCTAGTGCTTTCAATCCCGACCCCTTGCACAAACTCGCCTCCATTCTGACCCAATGGGAATCAACCCCTCTGACCCAGCTCCGCACTTTCTCCACATTCGCCGCCCAGTAGTAATACATCAGGTTCAGAAGACCCAAACCCCCTGCCTGCCTTCCCCTCTGTAGCAGCACCTTTCTCACTCTGGCCACCTTCCCTCCCCATATGAACGAAGTAATCCTTCCCTCAATCTCTCTGAAAAAAGCCTTTGGCAGGAAAATCGACAGGCATTGAAAAATAAACAGAAATCGCGGCAACAGATTCATTTTAACCGCCTGTACCCGACCCGCCAGTGACAGAGGGAGACCATCCCACCTTGCCAGATCAGCTTTCACTCTCCCCACCAAACTAGAAATGTTGTACCTGCAGAGCCCCCCCCCCCCCACTTCCGGACAACCTGCACCCCCAGGAACCTAAAGTGAGTCCCTGCCCTACGGAATGTCAGCCCCCCCCCCGCCCCCCCCACCCCTGCCCCCACCCCCGGCCGAGACACCACAAAATACTCACTCTTGTCTAGATTTAGTTTGTACCCCGAGAAAGACCCAAACACTCAAAGCAGCTCCACTATTCCCCCTCTTGACACACTCGGTTCCGACACGTATAACAGCAAGTCATCGGCATATAAAGACGCCCTATCCACCCCCCCCCCCCGCACTATTCCTTTCCATACCCCGAACTTCTTAATGCGATGGCCAACGGCTCAATCACGAGTGCAAACAGCAGGGGGAACATAGGACATCCCTGCCTAGTCTCACGGTGGAGAGCTGATGCTGTTTGTGTGCACACTCGCCCTCGGCTCCTTATATCGTCGCTTTACCCAGTTCACAAATCTTGGTCCAATCCCAAACCGCTCCAGAACTGCCATCAAGTACCCCCATTCTACCCGGTCAAACGCCTTCTCAGCGTCCAATGCCACAACCACCTCTGTTTCCTTCCACTCTGCCGGTGCCATAACGACGTTCAAAACCCTTCTAACGTTTGAAAAGAGCTGCCTCCCTCTCACGAACCCAGTCTGATCTTCACCTATCACCTTCGGGAGGCACTCCTCCAATCTACCCGCCAGTACCTTCGCCAATACCTTTGCGTCCACATTCAGAAGTGATATGGGCCTATACGACCCACACGCCGTTGGATCATTATCTTTCTTTGGCAACTGGGAAAGCGATGCCTGCCCCAAAGTTTGTGGCAACACCCCCTTCCCTATCGCCTCTTCAAATATCCCCACCATCAGGGGTGCCAGCTTATCCTTGAATTTTCTATAATATTCCACCGGAAACCCATCCGGCCCTGCCACCTTCCCCGACTGCATCCTCCCAATCGCATCCTTTATCTCCTGCTCCACTATCGCTCTTTCTAATGTAGCCCTGTCCCCCTCCCCTAACCTCGGGTACTCCAACCCATCTAGAAATTCCTGCGTCTCCTGGTCTCCCCCAGGTGGCTCTGACCTGTACAACCTCTCATAAAATTCCTCAAAAACCTTGTTAATCAGATCCGGAGCCACCACCAACTTCCCTGCCCTATCCCTCACCTAACAATTTCCCTTACCGCTGCCTCCCTCCGGAGCTGACCTGCTAACATGCCTTATCTCCATGTTCGTAAACTGCACCCCTTGCTTGTCTCAGTTGGCGCACCGCCTTCCTGGTAGATTGTCGGTCAAAGCTCGCCTGTAGTTCCTTCCTCTTTTCCAGCTTCGCTGGGTCTCCATCTTCTGCATAACTCCTATCTACCTCCAACATCTCATCTATTACACTCTGCCGCTCCAACCTCTCCTCTTTGTTCACCCTGCCTTAAACAAAATCACCTCACCCCTCACCACCGCCTTTAGAGCCTCCCAAACAACTGCCTTAGACACCTCACCCGTACAGTTGAAACCTACATATTCCTCAATTACCTTTTCAATTTTGTCACAGAACCCTTGGTCCCCCAAAAGTCCCACATCTAATTTCCACCACGGCCTCTGCACTACCCCCTTCTCCAGTACCATATCCACCCAATGCGAAGCATGATCTGACACTGCAATTGCCGAGTATTCAGACCCCTTAACCCCAGCCAGCAAAGCCTTCCCCACCACGAAAAAGTCGATCCACGAGTATACCTTATGGACTGCCGAAAAGAACGAGTACTCCCGTTCCCTCGGGTGCAGAAACCTCCAAGGGTCCACCCCTCCCATTTCCACCATTAGCCCAGCCAACGCCTTTGCCCCCCCTGATGGGACCAGCGGGCACGGCCGTGACCTGTCCAACCTTGGCTCCAGCACCAAGTTCCAGTCTTCCCCCCCCCCCCCCCACACTATCAGTTCGTCTGTGTCCAAGTCGGGGATGGCCCCAAACACCTTCTTTGCGAATCCCACATCATCCCAATTGGGACCGTATACACTTAAGAGCGCCACTAACCTCCCCTCCAGCGCCCCTGTCACAATCACATATCTAACCCCCTGATCTGCCACCACCTTCTCCATCTGGAAGCGTACTCTTTTGCTGATCATTACCGCTACCCCTCGAGCCCTTCCGTCAAATCCAGAGTGAAACACCTGACTAACCCAGCCCTTTTTAAGTCTCACCTGGTCCTTCACCCTCAAGTGAGTCTCTTGCAGCAGTGCTACATCGGCTTTCAAACTTTTAAGATGCGCAAGCACCCTTGACCTCTTGACCGACCTCCTAATCCTCTCACGTTCCACGTGACTATCCAAACTGGGGGTCTCTCACTCCCCCCACCCTTATTATCCACCATCATCATACCACCGGGCCCTGCCCCATGAGCCTGACCCGCCCCTATCCATTATTAACATCGAACCGCTCCCCCCCGCTCCCAAACCCCCCCCCGCCCTACATTTCCTCTCGAAAAAACATCTCCCGGCATCAATCCCTTCCCCCCCCCCCCACTTCGCTCGCCTCGTAGGCCCATCGTAATCTGCTAACCAGGCTCCAATGTCCGCAGCCCTCCTCTCACCTCACCTCCATTCACTAGCCGACTTTAGTTACACGGGATGTACTTATGCATACCAACACTTTATTAGTCTTGTTCAGTGAGCTTTCAAACTCATTCTTTTCCCTGGTATCTTACCTTTCATATTTACTACACTACTTTAACAGTGTCACTGTAGCAGATTCTATTTTTAATATTATCAATTACAAGTTCTAAATTTTAAGCAGGACATGCTGAGGACATCACAAGATTTTGAAAAGGCACAGATCCATCAGTGTGAAGTAATTAGCCAAAAGTGGAGGTCATGAGACTTTTGATGCACTCACAGTACAATAAATTTTATAGAGCAACGTTATTTCAATCCCTTATTTTGTCAAGATATTCACTTGTCTAAACCAGATGCCCAATGAAGACTTCTCACCTATTAAAATAAAACTATAGAAAAAAAACAATGGCCAGAAAGAGTGTCAAAGACTATTGAAAAAAGGTGGAAAAGCACTTACAAATGATTGTCATTGGACCCCAAATGTAAATTTAGATTTGAGTTGGGTGGAATGTGTACCATGATGGGTCACCTCACTTTACCACGCAGTACAGCAGAAAAGGCTAAGTTTTCATTTTTGTGGGACCATCAGGGGCTGCAGTGCTCCTGTAAGTTCCACATGAATAATGTGGGTAGCTCACATCCCAAATTCGCCCACACCCCATTCAAATATTATGCCAACTGGCACAAAATGAACTGCAGTGAGGCCAACTGTTTACTGAGAATGTGGTAATGAGGTCCATCCCTCAAAATGTATCAGGTTTCCTGTTAGTGGAAAACAATCAGCATTCTATTGTTGATTCCATCTGTATATTATTAAAAACAGGGATGGAAGTCGTTTTCACTTTGGATGGGGTGGTAAACCAGAGATAGCAGGGCAGCCTCTTGTTACCCTGTCCAATTCTTTGTTCCAGTGAAGTCAATGGAAGGAAAGTTGGACTAGACGTACAACGGGTGACTGGTGGACGTGAATCAACACAGAGTGAAAATGATCCAGAATCTTTCTATTTTTATTTCACCTAAATATAATCAGGTCACATCTAAGGTTTAGTCATATGGAAATATCATTTTCTCTTTCTAAACACATACCTTTCTGGGGTCTGTGCTGGGAGTAGCTTGACTGGATTGGATTATATTGAAGGACTTAAGGTGGATATTGGATAATGGCACACTGTGAGGTCGTCTTGCTGTGGTCACAGTTAAATCTATTCCTTCTGAACCTCGGCTATGAATTGAAACTTTGTCAGTTTTAAGGAGCTGTACTTTTTCCTGGAGTTGATCCATAATAAGTTGTTGTTCCACCATTTTGTCATTCTGTAAATGTAGGATTAAAAATAAAATAGTAAAAATCAAAATGTACAAAAGCAATCCTAGTTTTCTAATTATTTTCTTATAAATTTGTAAATGAATATTTTCTCATAGTTTTCTATCGGATACCTGGTGATATTTCTTAACTAAAAGAGTAGTCAGAATCACCTGCCTGTATCATGATTGAGTACATCAGCAAGAATTACACAAGTACACTGTGGGTCCTCCAATTTCCCCTTCCCCAGTGGGAAATCAACTATTCTCCACTCACTTGTCATCCTCAAACCACTGAAAGCTAAGATTGTAAAATGTTCCATGTCAAGGACAACAAGTGCAATTGATATCTTACTTATTTCTCTTAGCTTCCAGATCAAACAATGTGGGGCATAAACCATAAATTATAAAACCACCGTCAACAACACGGAGTCTGATCATTGGCCTGGAGATTGAAAAGTGAAAAGTAACAAGTTGCATGTTTTCTCATTATTTTCATTGCCTTATTCTTTATATATTTCCCTCATTGTACAAATCAATGACCCTACATCTAAATGCTAATAAATTGACTGTGATGCATTTTCAGATGTACTGTTGGTGAGAAAGCTGCTGTATAAATGCAAGTCATTTCTTTCTTTTCCTATCTCATGAGAAACTATTCAACGTCAACAACTGAGACCAGGGTGCAAAAATTTAGTAGCACAAGTGACAGCAGCCTGCTCATAGGAACTACTTTCTCAAACTTAGAATTAAAATGTCCCAATGTAAAACCCACATTGCAGTTATACCAAGAGTCTGATACCTGCAGTTCAGCCTTTAGATGTGTGCATTACAAGCCATTCAGGGGTCATGGTCATACCAAATGGAATAGGTGGATGGTTGACAGAAAAAAACCTTCACAAAGACTGGAAATATGTGTGGTTTCCTGTTTGATGTGATTTCATTGTTAAATCATGGGATTTTGTTAATGCAGCAAGTGTCATCAGATCGTTCAAAAAATGTGGAATATCCAATTCAATGGATGGAGAGAAAGAAGATTTGTTGCGATTGGGTGATGCAGAAATGAAAGTGCAACATTTGTCCAGAGCGAATCCTTACAATGATGCCATGGCCAAAGTGACTCAATGAATTACATGAACCCTTTGGTTGAATGCTGAAGACAATCAATTTGACGGTTTCAAAATGCTTTGAATGTGGTTAAAGGTATCTTTGTACAATTAATTCACTCATTGAACTGTGCCACGTTAATTTAGTATGAATTACCCGTGTTATGTTTTTTCTCACATTTCAAAAAGGCAACCAATACCCAATCCGGTTGTTCACATTTCATACTTGGAGTGTAATTCGACTCCCTTTTTGGCAGAATTTTTTGGAGGATTCAAAGGCCAGCTTATGTGCCGTGATCTGTAAATGCTCATGAAACACTCCGAACCCTGATGTCAGTTTTGGAAAGCAGCTGGAGTTATGGAAAATTTCTGTAGGCAAGATTCTGGGTGCGATTCTCCCGATCGGAGACAAACACACCCAATCAGCAGGGAAACCGGAGTGAGCTCAACGTGCCTCGCAATGGCACTTTTACCCTCAATCGAGTTTTCATGGCCATTCCATGGCACACCGGCGTGTTCGCTGGACCTGAGAGGAGCAGACCCTAATCTGACAGGTCCAGCTCATCTCAGAATGCTGCTGCAGCGTCCCCTCACCCCTTCAGTCCCACCCCTCAGCCTTTATCGGAGAACCCAGAAGCTCTGGAGAACAAACAGACATAGATTCTTAAAATAAAACTGCAGTTAGAAAGACAGCTGTTCCCTGGGCGACAGGGTGGCTCAATGGCTAGCACAACTGCCTCATGGCGCCGAGGACCCAGGTTCGATCCCGGCCCCGGGTCACTGTCCGTGTGGAGTTTGCACATTCTCACCGTGTCTGCGGGGGGTCTCACCCTCACAACCCAAAGATGTACAGGCTAGATGGATTGGCCACTCTAAATTGCCCCTTAAATTGGAAAAAAAAGAATTGGGCACATTAAATTTAAAAAAAGGAAAGACAGCTGTTCTTCTGAGTTAACGAAACCCTGCAGGGCTATATAAATAAACAATCTTAAAACCCCCTTTGAAACTTCCTGAAAGCTTATGAAAGTCAATGGTTTGTGAATTTGAATGTAAACAATGCAGTTCAAAGCTCTGAGGCATCTAGGCATACAAACAGATGAGAAAAAGTCAAAGGGCAATGAAATTGACTGTGAAAAAACTACTGCAAAGATTTGTACCACATTAAAGGGAATACCTTTACCTTCATCTCACAGTTCTTTGAGCTTGGCATACTGACAGCCAGTTTAAAGGGTTTGGGAAGGGGCTGGAAAGGACTGGTTGGGGGGGGGGGGGGGGAGCAGAGGGTCTCGTTATACGCAGACGACCTGCTCTTATATGTAGGGGATCCAGGGGCAGGGATGGGTGAAATCATGGCGACTCTGGGGGAATTTGGCCAGTTTTCGGGTATAAACTGAATATGACAAAGAGCGAGATGTTTGTAGCCCGGGCAAGGGGACAGGAGGGTCGGCTGGGGGAGCTACCATTTAGGTTAGTGGGGGACAGTTTTAGGTACTTAGGGATACAAGTGGCACGCGACTGGGGCTCGGTTACACAAGTTGAACTTGTCCCGGTTGGTTGAGCAGATGAGGGGCGAGTTTCGGAGATGGGATGCGCTACCGCTGTCGCTGGCTGGGAGGGTGCAGACGGTTAAGATGACGGTCCTACCGAGATGTTTATTTTTATTCCAATGCCTCCCAATTTTCATCCCGCGGTCCTTTTTTAAGAGGGTTAACAAAATCATTCTGGGCTTTGTCTGGGCGGGTAAGTCCCCGTGAGTGAAGAAGGTGAGACTCGTGAGGAATCAAGGGGAGGGGGGGCTTGCCCTGCCAAATTTCAGTAATTACTACTGGGCGGCCAACATTGCTAGGATTAGGAAATGAGTGGTGGGGGCAGGGTCGGTTTGGGGGCGGATGGAGGCAGCTTCATGTAGGGGCACCAGCTTGGGGGCGCTGATAACGGCACCTCTGCCATTCCCGCCAGCGAGATACTCCACCAGCCCCGTGGTGGTGGCAGCCGTGAGGATCTGGGGTCAGTGGAGGAGGTACGTTGGAGCAGTGGGAGCATCGGTTTGGTCCCCAATATGCGACAAGCAACGGTTTGCTCCGGGGAGCCTGGATGGGGGGGGTTTCGAGTATGGCGAAGAGCGGGAATTGAGAGGATGGGGGACCTGTTCCTGGAAGGGAGCTTCCCTAGCTTGAGGGCGCTGGAGGAGAAGTTCGGGTTCGTAAGAGGGAACGACTTCAGATATTTGCAGGTGCAGGCAGGTATCATCCTCCCACTCCTGCCACTAAGGGGGATCCAGGATAGGGTAGTGTCTAGGGGATGGGCGGGAGAGGGGAGTGTCTCGGATATTCATAAAGAACTTATGGGGGTGGAGGAGACGCAGACCGAGGAGCTGAGTAGTAAGTGGGAGGAGGAGCTTGGGGGTGAGATGGAGGATGGCTTAAGAACGGACGCGTTGAGCAGAGTCAACGCGACTGCTACATGCGCAAGGCTCAGCTTGATCCAATTCAAGGTGGTACACTGGGCCCACATGACAGTGGCCTGGATGAGTAGCTTCTTTGGGGTGGAGGTCAGGTGTGTAAAATGTGCGGGAGGACCAGCGAACCAGGTCCACATGTTCTGGGCGTGTCCAAAACTTTGGGGATATTGGCTGGGGTTTGCGGACGTTATGTCCAGAGTATTGAAAACAAGGGTGGCAATGAGTCCAGAGGTGGCGATTTGTGGGGTGTCGGAAGATCCAGGAGTCCAGGAGAAGAAAGAGGCAGATGTTCTGGCCTTTGCCTCCCTGGTAGCCCGGAGACGGACATTATTAGCTTGGAGGGACTCAAAGCCCCCGAAGTCGGAGACATGGTTAACCGACATGGCGAGCTTTCTCGGCCCAGAGAAGATTAAGTTTGCCTTGCGAGGGTCACTGTTAGGGTTCACCCGGAGGTGGCAACCATTCATTGACATCTTCGCGGAGAATTAATCGTCAGCAGGGGGGAGCAGGTGGGGGGCTAGGGTAGGTAGAATAGGGGGTTAAATAGGCAAATCTTGGAGAGATGGGAGTCGGTGTTTGCACTATGTTTATTGTTCTTTGTACATTGTTTTTATACTGTTGCTGTTTGTAATGCCAAAAATACCTCTTTAAAATTGTTTGTGAAAAAAAAAAGGGTTTGGGGTAGAATAATAGAATCCACTGTGCAGAAGGAGGCCATTCGGCTGATCGAGTCTGTACCGGCTCTTGGAAAGAACATCCTACTTAAGCCCACGCCTCCACCCGATCCCCGTAACCCAGTAACCCCACCTAACCTTTTTGGACACGAAGGGCAATTTATCATGGCCAATCCACCTAACCTGCACATCTTTGGACTGTGGGAAGAAACCGGAGCACCCGAATGAAACCCACACAGACATGGGGAGAACGTGCAGACTCCGCACAGACAGTGACCCAAGCTGGGAATCGAACCTGCGACCCTGGTGCTGTGCAAGCAACTCTGCTAACCACTATGCTACCGTGCTGCCCACTTTATTATCACGGTGCTGGATTTTTGAGATACTGACAAATGTTCACAGGGTTTAAAGGCTGCAGATGGAAAGAGTAGGAAAATAACCTTCATTTCAGGAAAGACCGCCGACATGAGACCCTCAGCACAAGCCCCTTCGACTCCCACCTCCCACGAAGGCCCCAATTCTACACCCTGGAGGCATTTGTAGGGAGGAGACTGTCCCTCATGTCATCCCTTGGACTGCAAACTGTAAGCTACTGTTTCTCATGATTTGCACCAATTCACACCAGCAGGACTCCTGGCTGAAGGCGGGTGTTCGGTTTCTGGAGCATCCCAGGAGCCAAGTGAATCGGGCGTCCGGCCCGTAAATTACATTCACAGCAGCTCTAATGAGTTATTTGCATGTCACCATCGGGTCCAGCTGGGAAACTCATCAGGAACATCGGCAAGTTCGCAGGGCTGGCTGGTAGACTTGCAATGGCGGGCTTCCAGGCAGGGGTCTGTCATGAGAATGTCACTTTAAGAAATGTTTGTCTGCTCAAGTTACTGCAGTGGTGTCAGAGTGTGGGTGGAGCTGGGCTGTCAGTCAGCTTTTAGTTTCACTTTGAGAAAAGCTTGGGTATGTCTGTGTCTTTTGGTTTGGTTTCAGTGTTGGAGCTGCAGCCAGCCAAAGAATGTGTAATGTTGTTCCCTCTGCCATGTAAAGACTAACTCTTGATCATTTGGTGAATTCAGAGTGATAACTGTTCTTAGTAGTGAATTTAAACCTGATGTGCTTCTGTTAAAAGTTTTTTTTTAAATGTCTTATGGATGTTAAAAGGAAAGTTTAAGGATTACTTAGTGTTGTATTCTTTGGGGGTTGTATTTGAATTGATGGTCGCCAAGATGTTTACTGTGTTTTAAAAAGGTTAACTTGAGTTCATAGAATACACATTGTTTTGCTTTAAAAAATACTTTTCGATTTCTGCTGTACCACACCTCGGGGGTGGGCCGTGTGCTCCCCATACCACAATCTAGTAAAAGTCGTGGGTCAGGTGAACTCCATGATACACTTTGGGTTCTCTAAACCCTGGCCCATAACAAATTGGGGGCTCGAGGGGGATAAAAGTCTATCTATTGGATTGGCATAGTGAACTTAAAGACAGTGAGGGGTGAGCATATTGTGGTTGCTTTTCAGGTGTGGTATTTCAGTTTAAGTAGGGAGTGTGTTGTGGACAATGGCTCTTTCAGAGGCTCTGAAGTTTTTGGGGGTGGAGACGGTCACACGGAGTACCTTACCGACAAAAACTAAAAGCAGACTGTTAGATTTGGCAAAAACAATGCAGGTAACATTACAAAATGCGAAAAGGTGAGGAAATTATGGTGGTGGCTAAGCATTTAAAGTTGCCTGAGAAACAGTTTGACTCATTGGAAATGGCAAAAATTCAGTTACAAATTAAACAAATGGAACATGAGGAGGAATTAAAGCAGCTTGAATCGGAAAGAGATAGAGAGAAAAGAGAGAGAGAGAGAGAGAGAGGAAAGAGAGAGAGTTTGAACTTCAGAAAATGGGCATGAAACATGGCAGTCATGTTTGGCGGATTTAAAGGGAAATGTACAGTTTGAGGATAGTGATGAGGATAAAGAGAAAGAGAGTCAAAGTCGAAGGCTTGGTGAGGATCTATTTAAATATGTCCAAGCATTGCCAAGGTTTTTTTTTTTTTTTTATAAATGTTTTATTGAAAATTTTTTCCCAAACAACAATTTTTCCCCTCTTACAAAGCAAACGCAACAATAACAATACAGAAATTTTAAACAATACACAAGTAACAAAACCCCTTTATCTTTGACCTAAACTAAACCCCCCCTCCCCCCCCCCGCCCCCCTCCCCCTGGGTTGCTGCTGCTGGTCATCTGTCTTCCCTCTAACGTTCCCCTAGGTAGTCGAGAAATGGCTGCCACCGCCTGGTGAACCCTTGAGCCGATCCTCTCAGGGCAAACTTTATCTGCTCCAGTTTAATGAACCCCGCCATATCATTTACCCAGGCCTCCAGTCCGGGGGGTTTCGCCTCCTTCCACATGAGTAGGATCCTGCGCCGGGCTACTAGGGACGCAAAGGCCACAACGTCGGCCTCTTTCGCCTCCTGCACTCCCGGCTCTTCCGCAACTCCAAATAGAGCTAACCCCCAGCCTGGTTTGACCCGGGCCTTCACCACCCGCGAAATCACTCCCGTCACTCCCTTCCAATACCCTTCCAGTGCCGGGCATGCCCAAAACATATGTGCGTGGTTTGCCGGGCTCCCGCCACACCTCCCACATTTGTCCTCCACTCCAAAGAACCTGCTCAATCTTGCTCCCGTTATGTGTGCTCTATGTAGCACCTTAAATTGAATCAGGCTAAGCCTGGCGCATGAGGAAGAGGAATTTACCCTGCTTAGGGCATCAGCCCACATACCCTCCTCTATCTCCTCCCCTAGTTCTTCTTCCCACTTTCCTTTTAGTTCGCCCACCGACTCCTCCCCCTCTTCCCTCATCTCTCGGTAAATCTCTGACACCTTGCCCTCTCCGACCCACACCCCTGAAAGCACCCTGTCCTGTATCCCCTGTGTCGGGAGCAATGGAAATTCCCTCACCTGTTGTCTAGTAAATGCCCTCACCTGCATATATCTCAAGAAATTTCCCCGGGGCAACTTATACTTTTCCTCCAATGCTCCCAAGCTCGCAAAAGTCCCATCTATAAATAAATCTCCCACCCTCCTAATTCCCAACTGGAACCAGCTCTGAAATCCTCCATCCATTC
Source organism: Scyliorhinus torazame (assembly GCF_047496885.1). Taxonomy (NCBI): domain Eukaryota; kingdom Metazoa; phylum Chordata; class Chondrichthyes; order Carcharhiniformes; family Scyliorhinidae; genus Scyliorhinus; species Scyliorhinus torazame. The sequence continues at coordinate 158,106,427 of NC_092715.1, forward strand.
TTCCTGGGGCGAACCTATGGTTGTTCCTGATTGGGGACCCCACCAGGGCTCCCCGCACCCCTCTCTGTCGCCTCCACTGTCCCCAGATATTCAATGTTGCCGCCACCACCGGGTTCGTGGTAAACTTTTTAGGTGAGATCGGTAGCGGCGCCGTCACCAGCGCCTCTAAACTCGTCCCTTTACAGGACTTTCTCTCCAGTCTTTCCCACGCCGCTCCCTCACCCTCCATCATCCATTTACGTATCATTGCCACATTGGCGGCCCAATAGTAATCGCCCAAGTTCGGTAGTGCCAATCCTCCTCTGTCCCTACTACGCTGAAGGAACCCCCTCCTTACTCTCGGAACTTTCCCTGCCCACACGAAGCTCGTGATGCTCCTGTCTATTTTATTAAAAAAGGTCTTAGTGATTAGTATAGGGAGACATTGAAATACAAATAAGAACCTCGGGAGGACCATCATCTTAATTGCTTGCACCCTGCCCGCCAGCGATAGAAGCTGCATGTCCCACCTCTTGAAGTCCTCCTCCATTTGTTCTACCAACCGTGTCAGATTAAGTCTGTGCAAGGTTCCCCAGCTCCTAGCGATCTGAATCCCCAGGTATCGGAAGTTTCTTTCCACTTTCCTTAGAGGCAAGCCTTCTATCTCTCTACTCTGGTCCCCTGGATGTATCACAAATAATTCACTCTTCCCCATGTTTAGCCTATACCCCGAGAAATCCCCGAACCCCCTCAAAATTCGCATAACCTCTATCATTCCCCCCGCTGGGTCCGACACGTATAACAATAGGTCATCCGCATATAACGAGACTCGGTGTTCTTCTCCCCCTCTAATCACCCCTCTCCATTTCCTGGAGTCTCTCAACGCCATGGCCAGAGGTTCAATTGCCAACGCGAACAACAATGGAGACAGCGGGCATCCCTGTCTTGTTCCCCTATATAGTCGGAAATACTCCGATCTATGTCGACCTGTAACTACGCTTGCCGTTGGAGCCCCATAAAGAAGTCTAACCCAGCTAATAAACCCGTTCCCAAACCCAAACCTCCTTAACACTTCCCATAAATACTCCCACTCCACCCTATCAAATGCCTTCTCTGCGTCCATTGCCGCCACTATCTCTGCCTCCCCCTCCACTGGGGGCATCATTATCACCCCTAATAGTCGTCGCACGTTAACATTCAGTTGTCTCCCTTTTACGAACCCTGTCTGGTCTTCGTGCACCACCCCCGGGACACAGTCCTCTATCCTCGATGCCAGTACCTTTGCCAACAATTTGGCGTCCACGTTCAACAATGAAATGGGTCTATAGGACCCGCACTGCAACGGATCTTTATCCCTCTTCAAAATTAACGACATCGTCGCCTCCGACATCGTCGGGGGTAGAGTCCCCCCTTTCCTGGCCTCATTGAACGTCCTCACCATCAACGGGGCCAACAAGTCCACATATTTTCTGTAATACTCCACCGGGAACCCGTCTGGTCCTGGGGCCTTCCCTGCTTGCATGCTTCCCAGTCCCTTAATAACCTCGTCCACCCCAATCGGTGCCCCCAGGCCTACCACCCCCCGCTCCTCCACTTTCGGGAACCTCAATTGGTCCAGGAACTGCCGCATCCCCTCCTCTCCCTCTGGGGGTTGAGACCTATACAGTTCCTCATAGAAGGTCTTGAACACCTCATTTATCTTTCCTGCCCTTCGCACCGTGTCTCCCCTTTCGTCTCTAATTCCTCCTATTTCCCTCGCTGCTGCCCTCTTTCGCAATTGATGAGCCAACAGGCGACTCGCCTTTTCCCCATATTCATACCTCCTCCCCTGTGCCTTCCTCCACAGTACCTCCGCCTTTCTGGTGGTCAGAAGGTCAAATTCCGTCTGGAGTCGTCTCCTCTCCCTGTACAATTCCTCCTCCGGGGTCTCTGCAAATTCCCTATCCACCCTTAAAATCTCCCCCAGTAATCTTTCCCTTTCCTTGGCCTCTGTTTTCCTTTTGTGGGCCCCAATGGAGATCAGCTCTCCTCTGACCACCGCTTTTAGTGCTTCCCATACCACTCCCACAGGGACCTCGCCGTCGTCATTGACCTCCAGGTATCTCTCAATACACCCCCGCACTCTTGCACACACTCCCTCATCCGCCATCAGTCCCACATCTAATCGCCAGAGTGTTCTCTGCTCCCTTTCCTCTCCTAATTCCAGGTCCACCCAATGTGGGGCATGATCCGAAACCGCTATGGCTGAGTACTCAGCTTCTTCCACCCTAGAGATCAACGACCTTCCCAAAACAAAAAAATCTATCCGGGAGTACACTTTATGGACATGGGAGAAGAAGGAATACTCCCTAGCCCTAGGTCTAAGAAATCGCCATGGATCCACTCCCCCCATTTGGTCCATAAACCCCTTAAGTACCTTGGCCGCTGCCGGCCTTCTTCCGGTCCTTGAGCTGGATCTATCTAGCCCCGGGTCCAGCACCGTATTAAAGTCCCCTCCTAAAATCAAGTTTCCTACCTCCAGGTCCGGTATACGCCCCAGCATCCGTCTCATAAATCCCGCATCGTCCCAGTTTGGGGCATACACGTTAACCAACACGACCTCCATTCCCTCCAGCCTGCCACTCACCATTACATATCTACCTCCGCTATCTGCTACGATGTTCTTTGCTTCAAATGCGACCTGTTTCCCCACCAAAATGGCCACCCCTCTATTCTTTGCGTCCAGTCCTGAGTGGAACACCTGTCCCACCCATCCTTTCCTTAGCCTAACTTGGTCCGCCACCTTTAGGTGCGTCTCTTGGAGCATAACCACGTCTGCCCTTAGTCCTTTCAAATGCGCGAGCACTCGGGCCCTTTTTATCGGTCCGTTCAGGCCTCTCACGTTCCACGTGATCAGCCTCACTAGGGGGCTACCTGCCCCCCTCCCGTGTCGACTAGCCATTACCTTCTCTAGGCCAGTCCCATATCCCGCCTCCGCGCTCCCGCTCGCTCCCCCAGCGTCGCACACCATCCCCGCCCACCCACTCTTTAGCCATTTCCTTTTGGATTTCCGCAGCAGCAACCCAGTTGTCCCCCCCCCCCTTCTCCCTCCCTCCTCCCCTCCCCGCTAGATCTCTTTCTAGCTTGATTGCTCCCCCCATATTACTTCCGTAAGTCAGCTAACTTCAACTGACCCCGGCTACTCCTGCTCACTCCTCGACCCCCCCCATGTGGGGAACTCCCATCCGCCTTGCGCCTGTCTTCCCGCCTTATTCTTTCTGGTGCGGGAACATCCCTTTACCTGACCCGCCTCTTATGGCGCAGCTCCCTTTCCCCTCCCCCTCCCCTTCCCCATTCTCCAACTATGTCCCGTCTTTCCCCCCTCACCGGCGCCCACATTTCCCCAATGTCTCCCCCCTTCCCTGTTTACTTCTCAATTAACTTCCACCGTAACATTAACAATAACATTTCCTGCAGCATCAGTCCCTCAGTTCCGATCCAATTTCTCTTCTTTGATGAAGGTCCATGCTTCCTCCGCCGTCTCGAAATAATGGTGTCTCTCCTGATACGTGACCCATAGTCTTGCCGGCTGCAGCATCCCGAACTTCACCTTCCTTTTATGCAACACCTCTTTGGCTCGGTTGAAGCTCGCCCTCCTTCTCGCCACCTCCGCACTCCAATCCTGGTATACCCGTACCACTGCATTCTCCCATCTGCTACTCCGCACCCTTTTAGCCCATCTCAGGACCTCTTCTCTATCCTTAAGGCGGTAAAATCGCACGATTATCGCCCTGGGTGGTTCTCCCGCTTTTGGTCTTCTCGCCGGAATCCGATTTGCCCACTCCACCTCCAAGGGGCCCGTAGGGGCCTCAGCACCCATCAGTGAGCTCAGCATCGTACTTGCGTACGCTCCACAGTCCACTCCTTCCACACCCTCAGGGAGACCCAGTATCCGAAGGTTCTTCCTTCGCGCTCCATTTTCTAGGGCTTCGATCCTTTCAGTACACTTTTTATGAAGTGCCTCGTGCGTCTGTGTCTTAACCGCCAGGCCCAGGATCTCGTCCTCAATATCTGTCACCTTCTGCTCCACCACACGGAGCTCTGTCTCCTGGGTCTTTAATGTCTCCTTGAGCCCCTCAATTGCCTGTAGCAACGGGGTCAGCACCTCCCTCTTCAGCAGCTCCACGCACCGTCTCACAATTTCATGCTCAGGCCCCCATGTCGCCTGCGCTTTCTCCGCCGCCATCTTGTACTTCTCTCTTTCTGACCCTTTGGTCGACGATTCCTCGCGCTGCAGCCGCCGCCGCCGGTTTTTTCCTCCTTCGTTTGGGGGGGACTCCCTTCTCACACGCCCCACACCGGGTTGCGTCGTCGAAAAATTCCCCGTTGGGGCTCTTAAAAGAGCCCGAAGGTCCGTCGGAGCTGGAGCCGCCGAAGCGTGCGGCTAGCTAGGCATCACCGCAACCGGAAGTCCCTTCAGTGGCCTTGATGAGGTCTTTTCACAGTTGTTCCCTCTGCTGCTAGAATTCACCTTTGATACAGGCCCTCAGGTCAGCTTGCAGCTTTAAGCTTGCCCTTCCCCCGCCTGCATGCTGGAAGAGGCCCTGTTTATCCTGTAGTTGCAGCCAAATCTTTCACTGTTTCTGCGTGTGTCTGGCAACCAAGAGACATACCCTTCCTAGGGGACACTGTCGGGGGAATATTGCCGCCTTCTTCCCACACCGGGAAATGTCAAACAAATGCCGTGGGGGCCCTGTAAAAGAGCCCAAAAGTCCGTTCCAAGCAGGAGCTGCCGAATATGCGACCTAGCTCTGCATAGCCGCACCCGGAAGTCAGCATTGCCAAGGTTTGACGAGAAGGAGGTAGAAGCCCTTTTCATTTCATTTGAGAAGGTGGCTAAACAAATGAAATGGCCACAGGACATGTGGGTATTACTGATTCAAACAAATCTGGTAGGAAGGGCTAGTGAAGTGTTTGCATCACTACTGGAGGAGATATCTGGGACGTATGAGGAGGTGAAAAAAATCCATCTTGGGTGTATATGAACTAGTACCTGAAGCCTACAGACAAAGGTTTAGAAATTTTAAGGAAAGAATTTGGTCAAACATACATGGAGTTTGAAAGGCTCAGAGTAATTTTGATAGGTGGACAAGGGCTTTGAAAATAGACCAGACGTATGAAGCCCTCAGAGAAATTATACTTTTGGAGGAGTTTAAAAATTCAATTCCTGATGTAGTGAGAACTCACGTGGAAGAGCAGAGGGTTAAAACTGGGAGATTAGCAGCAGAAATGGCAGATGATTATGAATTAGTTCATAAATCAAAGCTTGGTTTCCAACATCAGTTTCAGCCTGTGAGGGATAGAAACTGGGGGACATGAGAAATACTCAAGTGGTAGAGGTAAAGGTGATCAGATGGGAGATAATAAGGAGAGTGTACCTCAGATTAAAAAAGAAATCCAGGAGGGTGGAAAAGAAATGAAAAGTTTCAAATGTTTTCACTGTAATAAACTTGGCTATGTAAAGTCACAGTGTTGGTGGTTGAAGAAAAGCACTGGGAAGGCTGATGTGGTAAAACAGGATAAGACAGTGGGGTTTGTTAAAGTGATAAAGGAAAGCCCAAGTGAAGCGAAGGAGGTGCATAAGATTGTACAGCCTGATCAAGAGGTGATTTTTTTTAAAAATGTATTTGTTTTTATTCAAAGTTTTTCAACAATTTTTACAAACCACTACAAAAAGGAAAACAATGAAAAGAAAACATAGCAATAAAACAGAAAACAACTTAACCATTTAACAATTTAACAAAACAAGGTGGGGTATCTGCCCTTTACAAATGAAATCCATCCACCGCCCCAACCATCCCCCCACCTCCCCCTCCCCCTGGTTTGCTGCTGCTGCTGACCTCCACCTAACGTTCCACAAGAAAGTCAAGGAACGGTTGCCACCGCCTGGAGAACCCCTGCAAGGACCCTCGCAAGGCAAACTTTATCCTCTCCAACCTGAGAAATCCCGCCATGTCACTGACCCAAGGCTCTACGCTTGGGGGTTTCGCGTCCCTCCACATTAACAAGAGCCTTCTCCGGGCTACCAAGGAGGCAAAGGCCAGAACTCCGGCCTCTTTCAACTCCTGCACTCCCGGATCGTCTGATACCCCAAATATCGCTATCCCCCAGCTGGGTTTTACTCGAGTATCCAAGACCTTGGACATAGCCTTTGCAAAGCCTTTCCAAAATCCTGTAAGTGCCGGGCATGCCCAGAACATATGGACATGATTTGCTGGGCTCCCTGAGCACCTCACACACCTGTCCTCCACCCCAAAGAACTTACTCATTCTCGCCACTGTCATATGCGCCCGGTGCACCACCTTAAACTGAATCAGGCTAAGCCTGGCGCAAGATGAGGAGGAATTGGCCCTGCCCCGGGCGTCAGCCCACAGGTTCTCATCCAGCTCCTCACCCAGCTCCTCCTCCCACTTGCCCTTCAGCTCCTCCACCGAGGCCTCCTCCGCCTCCTGCAGCTCCTGATATATTTCTGATATCTTGCCATCCCCTACCCACATGCCCGAGACCACCCTGTCCTGTATCCTCCGGGCAGGCAGCAGCGGGTATTCCCCCACCTGTTTTTCACGAACGCCCGAACCTGCATGGACCTAAAGGTATTCCCTGGGGGTAGCCCAAATTTCTCCTTCAGCGCCCTCAGACTAGCAAAAGTCCCATCAATGAACAAGTTTTGATACCCGCCCTGTGCCAACTTAGGAACCCCCCGTCTATTCTACTCGGAACAAACCTGTGATTATTCCGTATCGGGGCCCAGACTGAAGCCCTTGCCTCCCCCCTGTGCCGTCTCCACTGCCCCCAGATCCACAATGTCGCCGCCACCACCGGGCTCGTGGTATACTGCGTAGGTGGAAACGGCAATGGTGCCGTTATCAGTGCCCCCAAGCTAGTATTTTTACAAGACGCCGCCTCCACGCCGCCCATCTCCCTCCATTACCCATTTCCGAATCATGGATATACTCGCTGCCCAGTAATAGCTGCAAAGGTTCAGCAGCGCCAACCCCCCCCCCGAACCAACCCCCTCCAGTTTCTGAACTCCCTCAACGCCATGGCCAGCGGCTCGATCGCCAGGGCAAACAGCAGGGGGGACAGGGGGCACCCCTGCCTCGTCCCTCGATGTAAACTAAAGTACCCCCACCGCAGCCGGTTCGTCGACACACTCGCTACCGGGGCCTGATACAACAATTTGACCCACCCTATAAATTCCTCTCCAAACTCAAATCTGCCTAACACTTCCCACAGGTACTCCCACTCCACCCGATCGAAGGCTTTCTCCGTGTCCATTGCCGCCACCACTTCTGCATCCCCTCCCCCTTCCGAGGGCATCATGATCACATTCATGAGCCTCCGCGCATTCGTATTCACCTGCCTGCCCTTCACAAACCCCGTCTGATCCTTATTGATCACTCCCGGGACACAGTCCTCAATCCGAGTGGCCAAAATCTTGGCCAACAGCTTGGCATCCACCTTAAGGAGGGAAATCGGCCTATAGGAGCCACATTGCAACGGGTCCCTATCTCGCTTGAGGATAAGCGAGATCAGAGCCTGCGACATCGTCGGGGGAAGGGTTCCCTTTTCCTTAGCCCCATTGAAAGTCGTCAACAACAGCGGACCCAGCAGCTCCGAGAATTTCCTATAAAACTCTACGGGATACCCATCCGGTCCCGGGGCCTTGCCCGCCTGCATACCCCCTAACCCCTTAACCAGTTCCTCCATCTCAATCGGGGCCCCCAATCCCTCTACTCACCCTTCCTCCACCTGTGGAAACCTCAGTTGGTCCAGGAGCTGCCTCATCCCCTCCCCCCCCCCCCCCCGCTCCGGGGATTCTGGCTCGTACAATTTGCCATAAAAATCCTTGAAGACCTTGTTAATCCTTGCCAAGCACAGCACCATGTTACCCCCCCCCCATCTCTAATTCCCCCAATCTCCCTGACCGCCTCTCTCTTCCACAGCTGATGCGCCAGTATCCTACTTGCCTTCTCCCCATACTCGTACGATCAAGAGGCGATTGATAAGAAGGTGCCAGATCTCTTTAAAGAATTTACTTGTGTGGGTAAAGTTTACTCATGTGTATCAGGAGGGGCAGGTAAAAAAGTCACAATTTTAAGAGATACGGGAGCTAGTCAATCATAAATGGTAAGAGATGAGGAGTTATGTAGTTTGGGAAGAATATTGCCAGAAAAGGTGGTAATATGTGGAATTCAGGTTGAGAAGAGTAGTGTTCCATTATATAAGGGAAGGTTGGAAAGTCCAGTGAAGAGTGGTGAAGTGGTAGTAGGAGTAATAGAGAAACTATCTTGTCCAGGAATACAGGGCGCGATTCTCCACTCCCACGGCGGTTGGGAGAATCGCCTGGGCCGTCAGAATTTCCCGCGACGCTGGTCCGACGCCCTCCCGCGATTCTCCCAAGCAGCGGGAACGGCCCGGTCGAGTTTCGCGGGCAGCAGGGCGGAGAATCGCCCGAGACATCCAAAACGGCGATTCTCCGGCACCCCTGCCATTCTCAGGTCCGGATGGGCCGAAGTCCCGACGGCGTGACCCCAGTTCACGCCGTCGCCGTTCACACCTGCTTTTTATAGTCAGCAAGTCGTGCTGGCTGACGCTGAGCAGGGAGGAGGTGAGCAGACTGTTGCGCAGCGTCTGGAGACCGTGTCGGCTTACCCGAGAAGGGTGCGGCCAAAGGGGGGGTGCGGGAGAGTGTGCAGGTGGGGGGGGGGGGATGTGGGAGAGTGTGCAGGTGGGGCGGGGGGGGGGGGGGGGGAAGAGGGTGCAGGTGGGAGGGGGGGGTGCGGGAGAGTGTGCAGGTGGGGGGGGGGTGGGAGAGGGTGCAGGAGAGTGTGCAGGTGGGGGGGGGTGGGAGAGGGTGCAGGTGGGAGGGGGGTGGGAGAGCGTGCAGGTGGGAGGGGGGGTGGGAGAGCGTGCAGGTGGGAGGGGGGGTGGGAGAGCGTGCAGGTGGGAGGGGGGGTGGGAGAGCGTGCAGGTGAGAGGGGGGATGGGAGAGCGTGCAGGTAGGAGGGGGGATGGGAGAGCGTGCAGGTGGGAGGGGAGGTGGGAGAGCGTGCAGGTGGGGAGGGGAATGAGGGAGTGGCGTGCAGGTGGGAGGGGGGGATGAGGGAGAGTGTGCAGGTGGGAGGGGGTGAGGGAGAGTGTGCAGGTGGGAGGGGGGTGAGGGAGAGTGTGGATGATATCGTCCATCTGCGGATGCCACAGGTCAGCCGCCCTGATATGGCAGGACGGTGACGAGGACACGGCCGCAGGGTGCGTGTGGCTGATGGGCACAGGAGAGTGGCACACTGGTGAGCAGTACAGTGTGAACTGACCGTTGGGCGCAGACAGTGACCAGGTGTTAGGCTGGCTGCGTGTCTGCAGCGCGACCAGGCCATCGGGACACACAGGTATCCCATGCAGCCCGGCTGACGAGGTGTGGAAGAACCTCCGTGTAACATGTTGTATCTCTGCCCCCCACCACCCTCCTGCAGGTCACCATGTATGCCAACTAGACAGCGATGTTCACTGCTGTGGTTGGAGCAGCAGCTCTGGAGTTTGCCATCTGGCAGCGTAGAGTCGGACGGCCCACAGTGGCTGCAGATGCAGCGGTCGCCGGTGCAGCAGAGGGGATGGCCGCGGAGTGGCCCGTCGTCGCCTCGCAGGCCGCAGGCGCTCAGGACCCGAATGTACAGGGGGATGCCGAGGGGAACATTGACCACCAGACGGTGAGGAATGCAGAGGAAGTGCTTGGGGGGGGAGCAGGAGGATCCACTGATGGTGGTGCCAGGACGCCACAGGCGTCCAGCGTCCAGCAAGGCCGAGGGTGTACCGTGACAGAATGTCGTTCGAGGCCCTAACGGACATCACATGCAGGAGGAGACTACGGTTCAGCAGGGAGACGGTCGCACATATATGCCAGCTCGTGGCGCACCTCGCACCACGTGGAATGGGAGGAGGACACGCGATACCAGTCTCCGTCAAGGTGACGGTGGCCCTAAACTTCTATGCGACCGGTTCCTTCCAGGCGCCGAGCGGGGACCTATCCGGGGTATCACAGGCATCGGTCCACAGGTGCATCAGGGCCGTCACCGACACCTTGTACGCCATCGCGGACAGGTACATTCCCCGAGGACCGAGCACAGCAGGAAGCACGGGCATGTGGATTCGCCAAGGTGACCGGGATACCGATGGTCCAGGGTGTCATCGATGGTGTGCACATCCCCATGCGCCCGCTTGCAGACAGCAGGGATGTGTTCATGAACAGAAAGGGTGCATACTCCTCGACGGCGTTCACGACGGCGCGGCCACTTCGGCGTGGGAGTGGAGAATCGCGCCCACAGTTTATCTTGGGTAATGATATCGCTGGATCGCAGGTGGGAGTGATGTCTACTGTGGTTGATAAGCCAGTGGAAAATCAGACAACTGAAGTGTTGAAGGAAGAGTATCCTGGGATTTTTCCAGATTGTGTAGTAACAAGGTCGCAAAGTCACATGTTAAGACAAGAGGAGAAATCAAAGAGTGAAGATGAAGTTGAAGTGCAATTATCAGAAACTATTTTTGATCAGATGGTTGAAAAAGAACAAGAACAGGTGGGGGATTAGGCGGATATTTTTAGTTCAGGAAAATTGGCGGAGTTACAACAAAAAGATATAGAAAAAAAACGGATGTAACAGAAAGCATATACGGAAGAGGAATCTGAGTGTATACCAGAGTGTTATTACCGTAAAAGTGATGTCTTGATGAGAAAATGGAGACCTTTACATATGCAGGTGGAGGAAAAGTGGGCAGAAGTTCATCAAGTAGTATTGCCGATAGGGTATAGAAAGGAGGTGTTGCGAGTTGCACAGGAGGTACCAGTGGGAGGTCATTTGGGAATAAGGAAAACTCAAGCTAAAATCCAGAAACATTTTTATTGGCCTGGATGTAGTTAAATTTTGTCAATCGTGTCACACATGTCAAGTGATAGGGAAACCTCAAGCAGTGATAAAACTAGCGTCCTTAATACCCATTCCAGCATTTGAGGAACCTTTTACAAGGGTCCTAATTGATTGCGTAGGACCGCTTCCTAAAGCAAAAAGTGGGAATCAATATCTTTTGACTATAATGGATGTGTCTACTAGGTTTTCAGAGGCCATTCCAGTATGCAATATTACAGCTAAAACGATTGTGGAGGAGTTACTTAAATTCTTAACTAGATATGGACTACCCACAGAAATACCATTGGAACAAGGATCAAATTTTACCTCAAGGTTATTCAAAGAAGTTATGGATAGCTTAGGAATAAAACAATTTAAATCAACTGCGTACCATCCAGAATCGCAGGGAGCGTTAGAAAGGTGGCATCAGACATTAAAGACAATGTTGAGGGCTTATTGTCAAGATTATCCAGAGGATTGGGATAAAGGAATTCCATTAGTATTGTTTGCAATTAGGGATGCACCTAATGAGTCAACCAAATTTAGTCCTTTTGAACTAATTTTTGGTCATGAGGTAAGAGGACCACTTAACTTGATTAAGGAAAAATTGGTGAGTGAGAAATCGGAAATTACATTATTGGATTAAGTGTCAAATTTTAAGGAATGATTAAATAGAGCAGGTTAATTGGCTAGACAGCATTTAAAAGTTGCACAAAATGTGATGAAACGGGTAGCGGACAAGAAATCCAAAGTTCGTAGTTTTGCCAGTGGAGATAAAGTTTTAGTATTGTTACCAGTGGTAGGTTTTGTGGACCTTATCAGATTGAAAGGAAATTAAGTGAGGTGAATTATGTGGTAAGAAAGCCAGATAGAAGGAAGACTCACCGAGTGTGGCATGTGAATATGCTTAAAAGGTACTTTGAAAGGGAAGGAGCGAAAAAGGAGGTTTTAATGATTCTAACTCAAAGTGACGAACCAAATCTAGATGACTGTGAATTTGACATACCTCAAATTAAATTGGAAAACGAGAATGCTCTTAAAAATTGGGATAAATTGTTGAGTTACCTTCCAGGGGAAAAAGGGACTGACCTGAAAGACTTATTGATATCACATGGCAAGTTTGTAGAGATAAATTGGGAAGTACTAAAATGGCTATACATGATGTAGATGTGGGAAATGCTGTTCCAATCAAACAGCATCCATATAGACATAACCCTTTAAAATTGGCACAGGTTAACAAAGAGATTGAGAGTATGCTTAAAAGTGGCATAATTGAAGTGGGTTGCAGCCAATGGAGCTCACCCATAGTGATGGTACCTAAACCAGACGGTATTCAACGGTTGTGTGTGGACTATAGAAAGGTTCATGCAGTTACACGAACGGACTCTTATGCTATCCCACGTTCGGAGGATTGCATTGAGAAGGTGGAACAATCAGCTTTTATTTCCAAACTGGATTTCCTTAAAGGTTACTGGCAGGTACCTTTATCCAAAAGGGCGAAGGAGATTTCAGCTTTTGTTACTCCAGATGGTATGTACCAATTTAAAGTTATGCCATTTGGCATGAAAAACGCCCCAGCCACATTTCAACGGTTAACTAACAAAGTTGTTTCAGGATTACCCAATTGTGCGGTATACATCGACGATCTGGTCATTTTCAGCCAGACATGGAAAGAACATTTAAAGTATCTGATGGAGTTATTCAATTAACTTCAGGAGGCGGGTTTGGTGATAAACCTAACCAAAAGTGAGTTTGGAAAAGCCCAAGTCACTTTCCTTGGCCATACAATCAGACAGGGTCGAATGGTCACATGGGATATGAAAATAACAGTTATTGAGGAGTTTCCAATACCCTCAAGACGAAGGGAAATAATGTGATTTCTTGGCATGAGTAGATTTGATCGAACATTTGTGCCAAATTTTTGTAGCGTGGTTGCTCCACTGATGGACTTGCTGAAGAAACGTTGAAAATTTCTGTGGACAGCGGACTTTCAACAGGCATTTGACTGCCTGAAAGCTGTGATAACCAATGCTCATGTGCTGGAGAATTGCAAGGGACTCTGCGATTAGATTGAACTAAAGTATCTGACTTTAAAGAGAAATGACCAGGAGTAGAGAAATGGACGGATCGTACAGGGATCTTCTTGTTCAAAGAGACTGTCAATCGAGAGGGATTCCAGTTGGAGGAAGAAAAAAAAATAGACTATATTATTATACCCGTTTACGTGTGTTGCTTTTTGAAACAAAAAAATATATTTACTGTGTGCATTCCTTGAAGGATAGTGAAAAGGTCTTGAAGTTGATGGGTTTTGTTTCTCTTGCGGGGAGGTGTCATGAGAATGTCACTTTAAGAAATGTTTGTCTGCTCAGGTTACTGCAGTGGTGTCAAAGTGTGGGTGGAGCTGGACTGTCTGTCAGCTTTTAGTTTCACTTTGAGAAAAGCTTGGGTGTGTCTGTGTTTTTTGGTTTGGTTTCAGTGTTGGGGCTGCAGCCAGCCAAAGAATGTGTAATGTGGTTCTCTCTGCTATGTAAAGACTATCGCTTGATCATTTGGTGAATTCAGAGTGATAACTGTTCTCAGTAGTGAATTTAAACCTGATGTGCTTCTGTTAAAAGGTGTTTTTTTAATGTCTTATGGATGTTAAAAGGAAAGTTTAAGGATTACTTAGTGTTGTATTCTTTGGGGGTTGTATTTGAATTGTTGGTTGCTAAGATGTTTACTGTGTTTTAAAAAGGTTAACTTGAGTTCATAGAACACACATTGTTTTGCTTTAAAAAATACTTTTCGATTTCTGCTGTACCACACCTCTGGAGTGGGCCGTGTGCTCCCCATATCACAATCTAGTAAAAGTCGTGGGTCAGGTGAACTCCATGATACACTTTGGGTTCTCTAAATCCTGGCCCATAACAGCTCTCTGTAATGAGGGCTTCCAGGCAGGGGTTTCTGTAATGAGGGCTTCCAGGCAGGGGTTCATGTAATTGGGGGCTTCTGGGCAGGAGTCTCTATAATGGGGAGGGGGGTTTCCAGGCAACTCTGAAATGGGGAGGGGGGGTGGATTTCTGGTGGGGGTCCCTCTTATGGGGAGTCTCTGGTGGGCCATGGGAAGGATTTGCATTGTGGGGGAGTGGGGCCTTCCAATGGACTTTGGCGACAACTCCCTAAAAAAGTTACACCCTTGGCCCACTGTGCCAGGGTGTGCTGGGTAATACCTACCCCAATTCCTATCCACGTGAATCCCGGTCCTTTATGCAGTCTTGGAGAATCCGATGCCCACCCCGTTAATTGGATGCAAATGCGTCAATTAGTCCTATTTGCATCCTCCCGCTGGCATGTGGCTTGAACCTTGACCTGCTGCCAGCTGCGGACCAGAGCATCGGAACGGGATCAGAGCCCGACAACGCTCGATTCTCCGTCGCATCAGGACCTCCACTACCGGTGGCGGAAAATCCAGTCCCAGAGGACAGCCCATCCCCAGTCTAATTTTGGTTTGCTGTCTCACAAAGTGGTAGATGCTAACTTGTTTCCCAGGAGATGCAGAAGTAAAAATCAACTGGCGTTTAAGGTTCAGCATTCAGACTTTTGATTTATCAAACTGTTTAAAGCACCAGTCTGGTTTTCCTGACTGATTGCAGGAATAGCAGGACTGTCATATGAGGAGAGATTGACTAGGTTGGGATTGTTCTCGCTGGAGTTCAGAAGAATGAGGGAGGATTTCATAGAGACTTATAAAATTCTAACAAGACTAGACAGGGTAGATGCAGGGAAGATGTTACCAATGATGGGTTGTCCAGAACCAGGGGGTCACAGTCTGAGGATTCAGGGTAAACCATTTCGGACAGAGATAAGGAGACATTTCTTCACACAAAGAGTGGTGAGCCTGTGGAATTCATTGCCACAGGAAGTAGTTGATGCTAAAACTTTGAATATATTCAAGAGGCGGCTAGATATAGCACTTGAGGAGAATGGGATTAAAGGCTATGGGGAGAAAGCAGGATTAGGCTATTGAGTTGGATGATCAGCCATGATCGTGGTGAATGGCGGAGCGGCCTCGAAGAGCCAAAAGACCTCCTCCTGCTCCTGTCTCCTATGTATCTATGTACCAACCTTTACTTTGCCTAAAGTAGAAATTATTTAAGTGTGTTGAAAATAATTGATTCATTAATTTAATCAGGTAACTGAAGCAGTATAGCATTAAACTCAGAAAATGCTGGAAATACTCAGTAGGTCTGATAGCATCTGTGGAGAGAAATAAAGTTAGCATTTCAAGTCAATGGCTTTTCACCTGAAATTTTTATTTGTTTAACCTTAAATTTTAATTTGGTTTCTCTCTCGACAGATGCTGCCAGACCAGCTGTGTGTTTCCATTGAGTTTTTGTTCCTGATTTCCAGCATTTGCAAAATTTTGCTTCTGTACAATAAAAACTTACTTGAATGTGACATCTTTCTTGGAATTCTGTTAAAGCTGACAAATATTCTTCCTTTTCCTGGTCCAATGCTAGTATTTTCTCTAATGCATCCTTCAGTTCAGCTGTTTTTTGACTGAATAATTCCTCATCTGTGGCTAGGGCATCCTGAGGAAGATAAATAATCAGTAAAAATAATTTACTGCAAATATCACCCATAGCACGATGAAGGCTGCACAGTGAATCTAACAGATACTAATTATTATTTGACAAATTATTATTTGATACAAAAAATTACATGAAAGCAATAAATAAATTATGAAAATAATTTCCAAATTTTACATGTATGGAAAAACCTCATTAATGAACTATTTTTTTCTATTTTGTCTGGGCCAATACAGTGATAAAAGTACTTCATCAAAGTTATTTGCCAGTTGACAATTAGCAACTTACTTGTATTATTAACTAAAATTAACTTTTGAACTTGCTAAGAAAGTATCACTTAAATGAAAGATGGGATAAATGAGTCATAAATAAATACAAAGGTTGGAATTTTCCACTCCGAGACCAAGTCCTGTGGCAAGGACGGAAGTCAGACTGAGTGGTAGAGCAGAGCAGGAGAGCATGCAGAATTATCAGACTGAGCTGTAGAGCAGAGCGGGAGAGCATGCAGAATCATCAAACTGAGCTGTGGAGCAGAGCAGGAGAGCATGCAGAATCATCAGACTGAGCTGTCGAGCAGAGCAGGAGAGCATGCAGAATCATCAGACTGAGCTGTAGCGCAAAGCGGGAAAGCATGCAGAATCATCAGGCTGAGCTGTGGAGCAGAGCAGGAGAGCATGCAGAATCATCAGACTGAGCTGTGGAGCAGAGCAGAAGAGCATGCAGAATCATCAGACTGAGCTGTAGAGCAGAGCGGGAGAGCATGCAGAATCATCAGGCTGAGCTGTGGAGCAGAGCAGGAGAGCATGCAGAATCATCAGACTGAGCTGTGGAGCAGAGCAGAAGAGCAAGCAGAATCATCAGACTGAGCTGTAGAGCAGAGAGGGAGAGCATGCAGAATCATCAGACTGAGCTGTAGAGCAGAGCGGGAGAGCATGCAGAATCATCAGACTGAGCTGTAGCGCAAAGCGGGGAAGCATGCAGAATCATCAGACTGAGCTGTGGAGCAGAGCAGGAGAGCATGCAGAATCATCAGACTGAGCTGTAGAGCAGAGCGGGAGAGCATGCAGAATCATCAGGCTGAGCTGTGGAGCAGAGCAGGAGAGCATGCAGAATCATCAGACTGAGCTGTAGCGCAAAGCGGGAAAGCATGCAGAATCATCAGGCTGAGCTGTGGAGCAGAGCAGGAGAGCATGCAGAATCATCAGACTGAGCTGTAGAGCAGAGCGGGAGAGCATGCAGAATCATCAGGCTGAGCTGTGGAGCAGAGCAGGAGAGCATGCAGAATCATCAGACTGAGCTGTGGAGCAGAGCAGAAGAGCATGCAGAATCATCAGACTGAGCTGTAGAGCAGAGCGGGAGAGCATGCAGAATCATCAGACTGAGCTGTAGCGCAAAGCGGGAAAGCATGCAGAATCATCAGACTGAGCTGTGGAGCAGAGCAGGAGAGCATGCAGAATCATCAGACTGAGCTGTAGAGCAGAGCGGGAGAGCATGCAGAATCATCAGACTGAGCTGTAGAGCAAAGCGGGAAAGCATGCAGAATCATCAGACTGAGCTGTAGAGCAGAGCGGGAGAGCATGCAGAATCATCAGACTGAGCTGTAGCGCAAAGCGGGAAAGCATGCAGAATCATCAGGCTGAGCTGAGGAGCAGAGCAGGAGAGCATGCAGAATCATCAGACTGAGCTGTAGAGCAGAGCGGGAGAGCATGCAGAATCATCAGACTGAGCTGTAGCGCAAAGCGGGGAAGCATGCAGAATCATCAGACTGAGCTGTAGAGCAGAGCGGGAGAGCATGCAGAATCATCAGACTGAGCTGTAGCGCAAAGCGGGTAAGCATGCAGAATCATCAGGCTGAGCTGTGGAGCAGAGCAGGAGAGCATGCAGAATCATCAGACTGAGTTGTAGAGCGGAGCAGGAGAGCATGCAGAATCATCAGACTGAGTTGTAGAGCAGAGCAGCAGAGCATGCAGAATCATCAGACTGAGCTGTCGAGCAGAGCAGGAGAGCATGCGGAATCATCAGACTGAGCTGTGGAGCAGAGCAGGAGAGCATGCAGAATCATCAGGCTGAGCTGTTGAGCAGAGCAGGAGAGCATGCCGAATCATCAGACTGAGCTGTAGAGCAGAGAAGGAGAGCATGCCGAATCATCAGACTGAGCTGTGGAGCAGAGCGGGAGAGCATGCAGAATCATCAGACTGAGTTGTAGAGCGGAGCAGGGGAGCATGCCAAATCATCAGACGGAGCTGTGGAGCAGAGCAGGAGAGAATGCAGAATCATCAGACTGAGCTGTAGAGCAGAGCGGGAGAGCATGCAGAATCATCAAACTGAGCTGTGGAGCAGAGCAGGAGAGCATGCAGAATCATCAGACTGAGCTGTAGCGCAAAGCAGGAAAGCATGCAGAATCATCAGGCTGAGCTGTGGAGCAGAGCAAAAGAGCATGCAGAATCATCAGACTGAGCTGTAGAGCAGAGTGGGAGAGCATGCAGAATCATCAGACTGAGCTGTAGCGCAAAGCGGGTAAGCATGCAGAATCATCAGGCTGAGCTGTGGAGCAGAGCAGGAGAGCATGCAGAATCATCAGACTGAGCTGTGGAGCAGAGCAGGAGAGCATGCAGAATCATCAGGCTGAGCTGTAGAGCAGAGCAGGAGAGCATGCTGAATCATCAGACTGAGCTGTAGAGCAGAGAAGGAGAGCATGCCGAATCATCAGACTGAGCTGTGGAGCAGAGCGGGAGAGCATGCAGAATCATCAGACTGAGCTGTAGAGCGGAGCAGGGGAGCATGCCAAATCATCAGACGGAGCTGTGGAGCAGAGCAGGAGAGAATGCAGAATCATCAGACTGAGCTGTAGAGCAGAGCGGGAGAGCATGCAGAATCATCAAACTGAGCTGTGGAGCAGAGCAGGAGAGCATGCAGAATCATCAGACTGAGCTGTAGCGCAAAGCGGGAAAGCATGCAGAATCATCAGGCTGAGCTGTGGAGCAGAGCAGAAGAGCATGCAGAATCATCAGACTGAGCTGTAGAGCAGAGTGGGAGAGCATGCAGAATCATCAGACTGAGCTGTAGCGCAAAGCGGGAAAGCATGCAGAATCATCAGGCTGAGCTGTGGAGCAGAGCAGGAGAGCATGCAGAATCATCAGACTGAGCTGTGGAGCAGAGCAGGAGAGCATGCAGAATCATCAGGCTGAGCTGTAGAGCAGAGCAGGAGAGCATGCTGAATCATCAGACTGAGTTATAGCACAGAGCAGGAGAGCATGCCAAATCATCAGACTGAGTTATAGCACAGAGCAGGAGAGCATGCAGAATCATCAGACTGAGTTGTAGAGCAGAGCAGGAGAGCATGCAGAATCATCAGAATGAGCTGTGGAGCAGAGCAGGAGAGAATGCAGAATCATCAGACTGAGCTGTAGCGCAAAGCGGGAAAGCATGCCGAATCATCAGACTGAGCTGTGGAGCAGAGCGGGAGAGCATGCAGAATCATCAGACTGAGCTGTGGAGCAGAGCAGGAGAGCATGCAGAATCATCAGACTGAGCTGTGGAGCAGAGCAGGAGAGAATGCAGAATCATCAGACTGAGCTGTAGGGCAGAGCAGGAGAGCATGCCGAATCATCAGACTGAGCTGTAGAGCACAACAGGAGAGCATGCAGAATCATCAGACTGAGCTGTAGGGCAGAGCAGGAGAGCATGCAGAATCATCAAACTGAGCTGTGGAGCAGAGCAGGAGAGCATGCAGAATCATCAGACTGAGCTATGGAGCAGAGCAGGAGAGAATGCAGAATCATCAGACTGAGCTGTAGCGCAAAGCGGGAAAGCATGCCGAATCATCAGACTGAGCTGTGGAGCAGAGCGGGAGAGCATGCAGAATCATCAGACTGAGCTGTGGAGCAGAGCAGGAGAGCATGCAGAATCATCAGACTGAGCTGTGGATCAGAGCGGGAGGGCATGCAGAATCATTAGACTGAGCTGTAGAGCAGAGCGGGAGGGCATGCATAATCATTAGACTGAGCTGTGGAGCAGAGCAGGAGAGAATGCAGAATCATCAGACTGAGCTGTAGAGCAGAGCGGGAGAGCATGCCAAATCATCAGACTGAGTTATAGCACAGAGCAGGAGAGCATGCCAAATCATCAGATGGAGCTGTGGAGCAGAGCAGGAGAGCATGCAGAATCATCAGACTGAGCTGTGGTGCAGAGCGGGAAAGCATGCAGAATCATCAGGCTGAGCTGTGGAGCAGAGCAGGAGAGCATGCCGAATCATCAGACTGAGCTGTTGAGCAGAGCTGGAGAGCATGCAGAATCATCAGACTGAGCTGTAGCGCAGAGCGGGAAAGCATGCAGAATCATCAGACTGAGCTGTGGAGCAGAGCGGGAGAGAATGCAGAATCATCAGACTGAGCTGTTGAGCAGAGCTGGAGAGCATGCAGAATCATCAGACTGAGCTGTGGAGCAGAGCAGGAGAGCACACCGAATCATCAGACTGAGCTAGAACGCAGAGCAGGAGAGCATGCAGAATCATCAGACTGAGCTGTGGAGCAGAGCGGGAGAGCATGCAGAATCATCAGACTGAGCTGAGGAGCAGAGCAGGAGAGCATGCAGAATCATCAGACTGAGCTGTAGAGCAGAGCAGGAGAGCATGCAGAATCATCAGACTGAGCTGTGGAGCAGAGCGGGAGAGCATGCCGAATCATCAGACTGTGCTGTGGAGCAGAGCAGGAGAGCATGCCGAATCATCAGACTGAGCTGTGGAGCAGAGCGGGAAAGCATGCCGAATCATCAGACTGAGCTGTGGAGCAGAGCAGGAGAGCATGCAGCATCATCAGACTGAGCTGTGGAGCAGAACGGGAGAGCATGCAGAATCATCAGACTGTGCTGTGGAGCAGAGCGGGAAAGCATGTCGAATCATCAGACTGAGCTGTGGAGCAGAGCAGGAGAGCATGCCGAATCATCAGACTGAGCTGTGGAGCAGAGCGGGAAAGCATGCCGAATCATCAGACTGAGCTGTGGAGCAGAGCAGGAGAGCATGCCGAATCATCAGACTGAGCTGTGGAGCAGAGCGGGAAAGCATGCCGAATCATCAGACTGAGCTGTGGAGCAGAGCAGGAGAGCATGCAGAATCATCAGACTGAGCTGTGGAGCAGAACGGGAGAGCATGCCGAATCTTCAGAATGAGCTGTGGAGCAGAGCGGGACAGCTTGCCTAATCATCAGACTGAGCTATAGCGCAGAGCAGGAGAGCATGCAGAATCATCAGACTGAGCTGTGGAGCAGAGCGGGAGAGCATGCCGAATCTTCAGACTGAGCTGTGGAGCAGAGCGGGAGAGCACGCAGAATCATCAGACTGAGCTATAGCGCAGAGCAGGAGAGCATGCAGAATCATCAGACTGAGCTGTGGAGCAGAGCAGGAGAGCATGCCGAATCATCAGACTGAGCTATAACGCAGAGCAGGAGTGCATGCAGAATCATCAGACTGAGCTGTGGAGCAGAGCGGGAGGACATACCGAATCATCAGACTGAGCTGTAGCGCAGAGCAGGAGAGCATGCAGAATCATCAGACTGAGTTATAGCACAGAGCGGGTGAGCATGCAGAATCATCAGACGGAGCTGTGGAGCAGAGCGGGAGAGCATGCAGAATCATCAGACTGAGCTGTGGAGCAGAGCAGGCGAGCATGCCGAATCATCAGACTGAGCTATAACGCAGAGCAGGAGTGCATGCAGAATCATTAGACTGAGCTGTGGAGCAGAGCGGGAGGACATACCGAATCATCAGACTGAGCTGTAGCGCAGAGCAGGAGAGCATGCAGAATCATCAGACTGAGTTATAGCACAGAGCGGGTGAGCATGCAGAATCATCAGACGGAGCTGTGGAGCAGAGCGGGAGAGCATGCAGAATCATCAGACTGAGCTATAGCGCAGAGCAGGAGAGCACGCAGAATCATCAGACTGAGCTGTAGAGCAGAGCAGGAGAGGATGCCGAATGATCAGACTGAGCTGTAGAGCAGAGCGGGAGAGGAAGCAGAATCATGCGCTGCCCTGATCATTAATTATGCAGCTGTGTGGTTTGCGTCGAGTCTTGTGGCAGGGCAGACATATGCTTGCACCACATGTCTGGGCGCCATATCTAAAAGGTATTCTTCATGCTAAGACTTTAAGAGGCCGAAAATGTCTATGAGAAGGCAGCACGTTCTGGGCCCATGCTTCAGTGATGCTTCCCTGGAGAATTTCCACAAGGCTGTCGAGGAAAGGCGTGATGTCCTCTTTCCAAAGGATGGCAGCAGGAGGCCCCCTAGTTTGAACACTGTGGCCTGGGACGAGGTCACCAGGGCGGTCAGCTCCTGCTGTGCAGCAAATGGATAAATGATCTCATCTTCTCTGCCAGGGTAAGAGAACTTTCTACTCACTCCACACTCACATCACCACTCATTTTCTGATTCTGTGTTTATAATCTCCTGTGGTCCTCTTCAGTGGTGGAGGCAGTGTTTACTAGCCAGTAAGTCCGGAAATATTCCTCGACAGGTTCAACCACATTTGTGAAGTCGATTATCTGAACTTAAAAATCCCACAGGTGGGGTGGAAGATTTGAAGGGGCATAAGATTCCAGTCTGCTGGGGTTTTAATGAGCATGCACGAGATGCAAAGTGGGTTCCCAACTATCTTCAGCGGGTAAGTCGATCTGCCATTAAATTTGGAAGATGAAGATCCCGACCCCATTTCTTCATCTCACCATATCTTTCACTCCAGCCCCAATGAACCCCGCTGACGGGAGGAAGGGCCAATTCCACCCAAAGTACTACTTTATTACAAACAGGACGTGATGATCAGCCATGATCAAAGGCTCAAATGGCCTCCGCCTGCTTCTATTTTCTATGTATGTTTCTATGTGTATTAGATGGGAAATATGGGAAGAAAAGATGGCCATTAATAAAACTACTCGGTTAAACAATATAATGGGAACCTCCCATCTGATCATTCTGACACCACAGTTGACATAGAATTTACAGTGCAGAAGGAGGCCATTCAGCCCATCGAGTCTGCACCAGCACGTGGAAAGAGCACCCTATTTAAGCCCATGTCTCCACCCTGTCCCCATAATTCAGTAACCTGACTTCCGGGTGCGGCGATGACCAGCTGAGTCGCACGTTTCGGCAGCTCCCGGTGGAACGGACTTTTGGGCTCTTGATAGGAGCCCCAACGGCAATTTTAACGGCTAAAAACACCGTGCGGTAAACCAGAAGGGTGTTCCCCCTGGACACGGATGGAAAAAGGAGAGTAAAGTGGCCGGATTGCAGCGGATCCTTTGGAACAACGGCAAGGAAGGCAAGCAGAAACCAAGATGGCGTCGGAAGGTGGCAGTTTCATATGGGGCCCTGAACAACAAGAGTTCTTGAAACGCTGCGTGGAGGAGATAAAAAAGGAAATGAAGAAAGAGTTGTTGGCCCCGATATTACAGGCGATTGAAGGGCTGAAAGAGGAACAAAAGACCCAGGAGCAGGAGCTTCGGGTCGTGAAGGCGAAAGCAGCAGAGAATGAGAACGATATACAGGGCCTGGTGGTGAAGTCGGAGATACAGGAGGCACACCAGAAACGATCTGTGGAGAGGTTGGAGGCACTGGAAAACAACGCAAGGAGGAACAACTTGAGGATTCTTGGCCTTCCTGAAGGTGTGGAGGGGGCGGACGTCGGGGCATATGTTAGCACGATGCTGCACTCGTTAATGGGAGCGGAGGCCCCGACGGGTCCGTTGGAGGTGGAGGGAGCATACCGAGTTATGGTGCGAGGATCGAGAGCAGGAGAAACTCCCAGAGCCATAGTGGTGAGATTCCTCCGTTTTAAGGATAGAGAAATGGTCCTTAGATGGGCGAAGAAAACTCGGTGTAGTAAATGGGAGAACGCGGTGATCCGCGTTTATCAAGATTGGAGTGCGGAGGTGGCGAGAAGGAGGGCGAGCTTTAATCGGGCCAAAGCGGTACTTCACAAAAAGAAGATAAAATTTGGAATGCTGCAACCGGCAAGACTGTGAGTCACATATCAAGGGAGGCACCACTACTTTGAAACGGCGGATGATGCGTGGACTTTTATTGTAGAAGAAAAATTGGAATGATTGGATTATGAAAATGAACGTTTGGACAAAGTGGTGGGGCGAATGGGGGGGGGCGAAGAAGGGTTTTATGTTTTAATCCTGCGGTATGGTAACTTTTCTTTCTCCCACTGGTGGTGATGGGGGGAGGTGGGGAGGGAGAGGAGATGGGGCGTTGGCCATGGGAGGCGGGACCGAGGGAGAGGCGCGGGCTTGGTTCCCGCGCTATGATAATTATGGCGGGAATAGAGAAGCAGGAAGGAGGGGGCGTCGCACGGTGCGAGCCGTGATCACGGGGGGAAGCCGAGGTCAGCCAGAGTTTGCTGACTTCTGGGAGCAACATGGGGGGAGTAATTACGCTAGCGGGGGGTCTAGCAGGGGGGGGGGAAGGGGGGAATTACTGGGTTGCTGCTGCTGGAGAAAGGGGGGAGTGGGTACGGGAAAGGATGGGCGGGGGGGCACCGTCTGGGAGAGATACAGCTGCGTGGGAACTGGGTAAGAAGCTGGAAAAAGATGATGGCTAACCGGCAAGGGGGGGGGGGGGGGGTGGGAAGCCCCCCAACTCGGCTGATCACGTGGAACGTGAGGGGGCTTAACGGGCCGATAAAGAGGGCACGAGTACTCGCACACCTTAAGAAACTTAAAGCAGATGTGGTTATGCTACAGGAAACGCACCTGAAACTGATAGACCAGGTTAGGTTGCGCAAAGGATGGGTGGGGCAGGTGTTCCATTCGGGGCTGGATGCGAAAAACAGGGGGGTGGCTATATTAGTGGGGAAGCGGGTAATGTTCGAGGCGAAGACTATAGTGGCGGATAACGGGGGCAGATACGTGATGGTGAGTGGCAAATTACAGGGAGAGATGGTGGTTTTGGTAAACGTGTATGCCCCGAACTGGGACGATGCCAACTTTATGAGGCGAATGCTAGGACGCATCCCAGACCTAGAGACCGGAAAGCTGATAATGGGGGGAGACTTTAACACGGTGTTGGAACCAAGGCTGGATAGGTCGAAGTCCAGGACTGGTAGGAGGCCGGCAGCAGCCAAGGTGCTTAAGGATTTTATGGAGCAGATGGGAGGGGTGGACCCGTGGAGATTCAGTAGACCTAGGAGTAAGGAGTTCTCGTTTTTCTCCTATGTCCATAAAGTCTATTCACGCATAGACTTTTTTTTTTTATAAATAATATTTTATTGAAAATTTTTGGTCAACCAACACAGTACATTGTGCATCCTTTACACAACATTGTAACAATACAGATAATAATGACCTTTTTTAAATTTAAACAAAAACAACAAATAAATAAATATTAAATAACAAAAAATAAAAACTAGCCCTAATTGGCAACTGCCTTGTCTCAGGCCACCCCCCCCCCATCCCCCCCCCCCATCCCTCCCCGCCCCCCCCCCCCCACCCAAGTCCTGGGCCGCTGCTGCTGCCTTCTTTGTTCTCCCCTATCTATCTTTCCGCAAGATATTCGACGAACGGTTGCCACCGCCTAGTAAACCCTTGAGCCGACCCCCTTAGGACGAACTTAATCCGCTCTAACTTTATGAACCCCGCCATATCATTTATCCAGGTCTCCACCCCCGGGGGCTTGGCTTCTTTCCACATTAGCAATATTCTGCACCGGGCTACTAGGGACGCAAAGGCCAAAACATCGGCCTCTTTCGCCTCCTGCACTCCCGGCTCTTGTGCAACCCCAAATATAGCCAACCCCCAGCTTGGTTCGACCAGGACTCCTACTACTTTCGAAAGCACCTTTGTCACCCCCATCCAAAACCCCTGTAGTGCCGGGCATGACCAAAACATATGGGTATGATTCGCTGGGCTTCTCGAGCACCTCGCACACCTATCCTCCACCCCAAAAAATTTACTGAGCCGTATTCCAGTCATATGTGCCCTGTGTAATACCTTAAACTGAATCAGGCTTAGCCTGGCGCACGAGGACGACGAGTTTACCCTGTTTAGGGCATCTGCCCACATCCCCTCCTCAATCTCCTCCCCTAGCTCTTCTTCCCATTTCCCTTTTAGTTCGTCCATCATAGTCTCCCCTTCGTCTCTCATTTCCCTATATATATCCGACACCTTACCGTCCCCCACCCATTTCTTTGAGATGACTCTGTCCTGCACCTCTTGTGTCGGGAGCTGCGGGAATTCCCTCACCTGCTGCCTCGCAAAAGCCCTCAATTGCATGTACCTGAATGCATTCCCTTGGGGCAACCCATATTTCTCGGTCAGCGCTCCCAGACTCGCAAACTTCCCATCCACAAATAGATCTTTCAATTGCGTTATACCTGCTCTTTGCCACATTCCATATCCCCCATCTATTCCCCCCGGGGCAAACCTATGGTTGTTTCTTGCATAGACTTTTTTGTGTTGGGTAGGGCATTGATCCCGAGGGTGAGGGGAACGGAATATACGGCTATAGCCATTTCGGATCATGCCCCACACTGGGTAGACTTGGAGATAGGGGAGGAAACAAGAGGGCGCCCACCCTGGAGAATGGACATGGGACTAATGGCGGATGAGGGGGTGTGCCTAAGGGTGAGGGGATGCATTGAAAAGTACTTGGAACTCAATGACAATGGGGAGGTTCAGGTGGGAGTGGTCTGGGAGGCGTTGAAGGCGGTGGTTAGGGGGGAGCTGATATCAATAAGGACACATAAAGGGAAGCAGGAGAGTAAGGAACGGGAGCGGTTGCTGCAAGAACTTTTGAGGGTGGATAGACAATATGCGGAAGCACCGGAGGAGGGACTGTACAGGGAAAGGCAAAGGCTGCATGCGGAATTTGACTTGCTGACTACAGGCACTGCAGAGGCACAATGGAGGAAGGCGCAGGGTGTACAGTATGAATATGGAGAGAAGGCGAGCAGATTGCTGGCACACCAATTGAGGAAAAGGGGAGCAGCGAGGGAAATAGGGGGGGTGAGGGACGAGGAAGGAGAGACGGAGCGGGGAGCGGAGAGAGTGAACGAAGTGTTCAAGACATTTTATAAAAAACTGTATGAAGCTCAACCCCCGGATGGGAGGGAGAGAATGATGGATTTTTTGGATCGGCTGGAAATTCCCAAGGTGGAAGAGCAGGAAAGGGTGGGACTGGGAGCACTGATCACGGTAGAAGAAGTGGTGAAAGGAATTAGGAACATGCAGACGGGAAAGGCCCCGGGACCGGACGGATTCCCAGTTGAATTTTACAGAAAATATTTGGACTTGCTCACCCCGCTACTGACGAGGACCTTTAACGAGGCAAAGGAAAGGGGACAACTGCCCCCGACTATGTCAGAAGCAACGATATCGCTTCTCTTAAAGAAGGAAAAGGATCCGCTACAATGCGGGTCCTACAGACCAATTTCCCTCCTCAATGTGGATGCCAAGGTCCTGGCCAAGGTAATGGCAATGAGAATAGAGGAATGTGTCCCGGGGGTGGTTCATGAGGACCAAACTGGGTTTGTGAAGGGGAGACAGCTGAACACGAATATACGGAGGCTGTTAGGGGTAATGATGATGGCCCCACCAGAGGGTGAAACGGAGATAGTAGTGGCGATGGATGCCGAGAAAGCATTTGATAGAGTGGAATGGGATTATCTGTGGGAGGTGTTGAGGAGATTTGGGTTTGGAGAGGGGTATGTTAGATGGGTGCAGCTGTTGTATAGGGCCCCAGTGGCGAGTGTGGTCACGAATGGACGGGGATCGGCATATTTTCGGCTCCATAGAGGGACAAGGCAGGGATGTCCTCTGTCCCCATTACTGTTTGCACTGGCGATTGAGCCCCTGGCGATAGCGCTGAGAGGTTCCAAGAGATGGAGGGGAATACTTAGGGGAGGAGAAGAACACCGGGTATCTTTATATGCGGATGATCTGCTACTATATGTGGCGGATCCAGCGGAGGGGATGCCAGAAATAATGCGGATACTTGGGGAGTTTGGGGATTTTTCAGGGTATAAATTGAACATGGGGAAGAGTGAGCTGTTTGTGGTGCATCCAGGGGAGCAGAGTAGAGAAATAGAAGACCTACCGTTGAGGAAGGTAACAAGAGATTTTCGTTACCTGGGGATCCAGATAGCTAAGAATTGGGGCACATTGCACAGGCTAAATTTGACGCGGTTGGTGGAACAGATGGAGGAAGATTTCAAGAGATGGGATATGGTAGCATTGTCAATGGCAGGGAGGGTGCAGGCGGTTAAGATGGTGGTCCTCCCGAGATTCCTCTTTGTGTTTCAGTGCCTCCCGGTGGTGATCACGAAGGCTTTTTTCAAAAGGATAGAAAAGAGTATCATGGGTTTTGTTTGGGCCGGGAAGACTCTGAGAGTGAGGAAGGGATTCTTACAGCGTAGTAGGGATAGGGGGGGGCTGGCACTACCGAGCCTAAGTGAGTATTATTGGGCCGCTAATATTTCAATGGTGAGTAAGTGGATGGGAGAGGAGGAAGGAGCGGCGTGGAAGAGATTAGAGAGGGCGTCCTGTAGGGGGACCAGCCTGCAGGCTATGGTGACAGCCCCATTGCCGTTCTCACCAAGGAACTATACCACGAGTCCGGTGGTGGTAGCTACACTGAAGATTTGGGGACAGTGGAGACGACATAGGGGAAAGACCGGAGCATTGGGGGGGTCCCCGATAAGAAACAACCATAGGTTTGCCCCGGGGGGAATGGATGGGGGATATGGAATGTGGCAAAGAGCAGGTATAACGCAATTGAAAGATCTATTTGCGGATGGGAAGTTCGCGAGTCTGGGAGCGCTGACTGAGAAATATGGGTTGCCCCAAGGGAATGCATTCAGGTACATGCAATTGAGGGCTTTTGCGAGGCAACAGGTGAGGGAATTCCCGCAGCTCCCGACACAAGAGGTGCAGGACAGAGTCATCTCGAAGAAATGGGTGGGGGACGGTAAGGTGTCGGATATATATAGGGAAATGAGGGATGAAGGGGAGACTATGGTGGACGAACTAAAAGGGAAATGGGAAGAAGAGCTAGGGGAGGAGATCGAGGAGGGGCTGTGGGCAGATGCCCTAAACAGGGTAAACTCGTCGTCCTCGTGCGCCAGGCTAAGCCTGATTCAGTTTAAGGTATTACACAGGGCACATATGACTGGAACACGGCTCAGTAAATTTTTTGGGGTGGAGGATAGGTGTGCGAGGTGCTCGAGAAGCCCAGCGAATCATACCCATATGTTTTGGTCATGCCCGGCACTACAGGGGTTTTGGATGGGGGTGACAAAGGTGCTTTCGAAAGTAGTAGGAGTCCTGGTCGAACCAAGCTGGGGGTTGGCTATATTTGGGGTTGCACAAGAGCCGGGAGTGCAGGAGGCGAGAGAGGCCGATGTTTTGGCCTTTGCGTCCCTAGTAGCCCGGCGCAGGATATTGCTAATGTGGAAAGAAGCCAAGCCCCCGGGGGTGGAGACCTGGATAAATGATATGGCGGGGTTCATAAAGTTAGAGCGGATTAAGTTCGTCCTAAGGGGGTCGGCTCAAGGGTTTACCAGGCGGTGGCAACCGTTCGTCGAATATCTTGCGGAAAGATAGATGGGGGAAAAAAGAAGGCAGCAGCAGCAGCCCAGGACTTGTGGGGGGGGGGGGGGGGGGGGGGGGGGGGGGGGCGGCCTGAGACAAGGCAGTTGCCAATTAGGGCTAGTTTTTATTTTTGTTATTTAATATTTATTTATTTGTTGTTGTTTTCTTTTGTTCTTGTTTAAATAAAAAAGGTCATTATTATCTGTATTGTTATAATGTTGTGTAAAGGATGCACAATGTACTGTGTTGGTTGACCAAAAATTTTCAATAAAATATTATTTTTAAAAAAAATAATTCAGTCACCTCACCTAATCTAGTGGACACTAAGGGGCAATTTATCATGGCCAATCCACCTAACCTGCACATCTTTGGACTTTGGGACGAAACCAGAGCACCCGGAGGAAACCCACGCAGACACGGGGAGAAAGTGCAAACTCCACCGAGGCCAGAAGTGAATCGGAATGATGCAAGAGCAGAGAGATGTGAGGGCATATGTGCACACATTTTGAAGGTGGCAGGATAAGTTAAGGGTGTGTACTCGAGTCCTCGTGCAATGAAGGCCAGCATACCATTGACCTCCTTAATTGCTTATTGCACCTGCATGCTTGCTTTCAGCAACTGGTGTACAAGGACACCCAGGTCCCTTTGTACATCAACATTTCCCAATCAAGCACCATTCAAATAATACTGTCATTCTGTTTTTCCAATCGAAGTGGATAACTTCACTTGTCTATGTTATCCTGCATTTGCCATGTATTTGTCCACTCTCTCAACCTTTCTAAATCACCTTGAAGCCTCTCAACATCCTCCTCCTCACCATTCACAACCCTACCAGCAAACTTGGAAAAATTACATATGGTGCGGGGTTCTGTGATCCTGAGGCTAAGTGTTGACGCCGTCGCGTTTCTCGACGGCGTCAACACGGCCTCAGGATCAGCAATTCTGGCCCCTACAGCGGTTCACGCCGCTCCAGCTGCTGATCCCGCCGTTACTCTATAAGGGAGTTGCCCTCAACGTCCATTGGAAGGCCAATCTCTTCCTCCCCATAATGCAATACCTGCCCACCTCACCCTACCAGACCGCCCCCACTGCACCCCACCAGTGACCCCCCAATTAGAGAGACCCCCACCAGAGACCCTTGGAAGCCCCCCATCTCGCTTTCTCTCTCAAATGCTGACTGCCTGTTCTTTGTGAATCTATAGTGAAAACCATTACAAGCTGAAAGAAAAGATAACGGGCATGATTCAGCGGCCTCGTCGCGCCCGACTGGGTGTCAGGACCAGGCCGTTGAATCACGCAAGAGACGTCTCGCGGGATTCGCAATGCTCCAATCAATGAGCAATGAGAGTCAATGAAATGTCGCTAGATGGCACAATCTGGATCTCACCCTCACCTTATGTGACCCAGTTCAGCATATTTAAATTAGTGATTAGGCTCATTTAAATATACGTTTGCCGGATTCAGCAGTCGTCCGGGACTCAACGGCTGCACCTGGGAGACCTTGCCAGGGTGTCGTTTAGTACTGGTCAACACAAACGTGGACTAGACATAGCAGCACCTGGGAAGGGAGTTCTCCCAGGCCATTGGAGACCCTGAGAGGTTGGAGACAGGGCAAGGTGGCACCCTTGCTCTCCCGGTGTCACTCGGGCACCTTGGCACTGCCAGCATGGATGCGCTCAACATCCATCTGAAAGCCTAGACTTAAGAAAACAACTGGAAGACTACTTTACAACCGCTCTTTCCCCTCCATGTCAGTTTGTCTGTGTGTGTACATATCTATCTATATATATATATATATATATATATATATATATAGAGAGAGAGAGCGAGAGAGAGAGAGAGGTTGAGGCGAGTTAAAAGGGTAGAGGGGTTAGAGATCAGATGGTCGTTAACCAGTTGTATTTGTTGTCTATTTAATTATAGTTACTCTTAATAATAAAATATTAATTGATTTTAAATTTACAAACCTGCTGACTGTAGTTATTGGGCAGCTGAAGACTTGCTTGTGTTAAAATAAAAGTTAATTTCACCCATGTTGGGACCCTGGGTCAAGTGGGGCTGGAATTGACCGTGCACTGGCCCAGAATGTCGGAATTCCCTTAATATACACATATCTTACATTCATTTGGGGAATAGTTCAAAGGATGCTGGCCACCATCTTCTATTCCTCCCAAAAGTTCATTTTTCACCGATTAGTCTTAAACATTTGAGCCATTAGTGAATTTGACTCCAGGAGACATCAGATGACCTGGGAGAGGAAATTGCTGTGAAAAGGGAAAGCAGTCAGGTAAGTGGTTACAGTACAGTAGCACGGTAGCCTTGTGGATAGCACAATTGCTTCACAGCTCCAGGGTCCCAGGTTCGATTCTGGCTTGGGTCACTGTCTGTGCGGAGTCTGCACATCCTCCCCGTGTGTGCGTGGGTTTCCTCCAGGTGCTCCGGTTTCCTCCCACAGTCCAAAGATGTGCAGGTTAGGTGGATTGGCCATGCTAAATTGCCCTTAGTGTCCAAAATTGCCCTTAGTGTTGGGTGGGGTTACTGGGTTATGGGGATAGGGTGGAGGTGTTGACCTTGGGTAGGGTGCTCTTTCCAAGAGCCGATGCAGACTCGATGGGCCGAATGGCCTCCTTCTGCACTGTAAATTCTATGATAATCTATGAGTAGAAATGACGGTGAGTAATGCAACTTGTGAGGGTAAACGGAGAAATGTGGCATGCAGCCATGGGGGTAAAAGGGGACACAGTAGTTGTGGGTGCTGTAGGAAGATTTAGAGCAAAGAAACTTAGGCAGAATTCTCCCCACCCATCCATGGTGGGTTTGGTGGCAGGTGGGTGTGGAGAATCTGGCCAGAGCTAAAGAGTCGAACCCCCCCCCCACCCCCGCATAAAATGACATTGCAAATCTCCCAGTGGCGGGTTGGTCAGCCTGCTGGAATGTGGCGTGGATGTCATTTGCATTAGTTTGCATCTCATGAATGCTCATTAAAACAGGTGCCCATTGGTGTCCTGTCAGGCTTTCCCATCGGTGTCCTGTCAGACTTTCCCACCTTGCGTCATGCCAGCGGGAAATCACATCAGCATCATTCCCGATTACTAAAAGGTGCACAAGGCAGTCCTCAGCTCGCCAGAGTCTTGGAGATGAGTGCAACAAAGGCTTTCTGCCATAGTGCTTGTTGTGGGACGAGATACAGGTTGCAATTTCTGTGAGATGAGGCCTAATGTTGCTCAGTATAAAGTGGCAGGAAATGGTGTGCACCAAGTTTTCCTTTATCACATTAGTACTTTATTCACAATTTAAAGATAATTACACTTGTAAATTGCTATCTTATTTAAGAACACAGGAATAAGAGTAGGTCATGTGGCCACTTGAGCAATTTCTGTCAATTAACTATATTTTGGTTGATCTGTAGCTCAACGCCACTTGCCCACCTTTGTTACCATTAAAGATTCATCGATGGATGACTTCCGGTGATGTGCTGAGCAAACACACATCAGGTGGCTCTCCTCCAAACCAGAACTAAAAAGGGCAATTTTTGTCCAATTTTGCCCAAAATTCGAAGACCAAACTACCTCAACAACAAGAAAACCACAAGAGTATGCTGGCAAACAGGAGCTCGAGGGGCCAAAAAGACGGCAGAAGTGGCAGAAAAAGCCACGATCAGCAAGTGGGCGAGGCAGCGGACCCACGATGCGAAGGAGCCCCGTTTGCCCAGGAGAGAGGGCAGCCAACGACCCGAGCCACCACCTGGAGACGGATGGAACAATTTCATCACAAAGGAGCTGACCGCTATGAAAGGACAGAAATCCAGGTGGTGGTCAAGGTGGCGGTGGCAGAGGCGACGGCCACCATACAAAAGACTATCGATGGGCTGGGGAAGAAAGTGGAGACACAGGAGAAGACGATCCTTGACCTGGAGAAGACTTCAACGGACCACAGCGACAGAATCATCGCCTGGAAGCCGAAGTGAAAAGGTTGGTGGCGGCCCAGAGCAACCCAAGGGCGAAAGGAGAAAATCAAGATAATTGGTCCTGACGACAGGACATTTAGATCGTGGGTCTACCGGAAAGTATTGAAGGCAGGGATGTGACGGGCTACGTCAGCCAAATTCTGGGCTACTTAGTTGGGAGAAACAACCTCCCCAACCTCCTGGAGCTTGACAGAGCGCACAGGTCGCTTAGGCCGAAACCCAAAGATGGGGTGATCATTACGAAGTTCCACCAATACCGGGACCATGACAGGATCTTGCGGTTGGCGTGTCAGACAAAAGTGAGCACCTGGAAAGGACATTAAATCCGTATCTATTAGGATACTGATAAATTGCTGTTCTTAGTATTTCTAAATGATTTGGAGGAAAATGTAACTGGTTTGATTAGTAAGTTTGAGGACGACACAAAGGTTGGTGGAATTGCGGATAGCGATGAGGACTGTCAGAGGATACAGCAGGATTTAGATCATTTGGAGACTTGGGCGGAGAGATGGCAGATGGAGTTTAATCCGGACAAATGTGAGGTAATGCATTTTGGAAGGTCTAATACAGGTAGGGAATATACAGTGAATGGTAGACCCCTCAAGCGTATTGACAGTCAGACAGATCTAGGTGTACAGGTCCCTGAAAGGGGCAATACAGGTGGAGAAGGTAGTCAAGAAGGCATACGGCATGCTTGCCTTCATTGGCTGGGGCATTGAGTATAAAAATTTACCAGGCTGTTGCCTGGTATGGAGGGCATTAGCTACGAGGAGAGGTTGAATAAACTCGATTTGTTCTCACTGGAACGAAGGAGTTTGAGGGGCGACCTGATAGAGGTCTACAAAATTATGAAGGGCACAGACAGAGTGGATAGTCAGAGACTTTTTCCCAGGGTAGAGGGGTCAATTACTAGAGGGCATAGCTTTAAGGTGCGAGGGGCAAGGTTTAGAGGAGATGTACGAGGCAAGTTTTCTTTTGCACAGAGGGTAACTCGCTGCCGGAGGAGGTGGTGGAAGCAGGGACGATCGTGACATTTAAGGGGCATTTTGACAAATACATGAATAGGATGGTAATAGAGGGATATGGACCCAAGAAGTGTAGATTTTAGTTTAGAAGGGCAGCATGGTCGGCGCAGGCTTGGAGGGCCGAAGGGCCTGTTCGTGTGCTTTTCTTCGTTCTTTGACATTGGGGCAAACCTAGCAAAGGGAAGCCACCACACTAGCAGAAATAGCTAGCACGGGAAGACAAAAAGCAAAGAGGACTGCGCTGCACCTCCCGCAGGGCGAGACAGGAAAATGGTGACGCAGGGAGGTTGGGTTGGGGAAGAGAGAGAGAGAGAGAGAGAGAGAGAGAGAGAGAGAGAGAGAGAGAGAACAAAAGGAATAGAACAGGGAGAATGAGTTAGTTTTCGCACGGGCTTCGGCGGGTGAGGATCGAGCTGAGGAAACAAGATGGCACCGCAAGCAGCCACTTTGGAGGGTCCCTGGGCATAGGGGAACCCCGGAGTGCAGGGGCGCACCCACATGGCGTACACACAATTGTCGGCCATGTTGGATCCCCCCTGGACAAAGGGAAACCCCGGAGCGCAGGGGCCTGACCTCATGGGGAGAATGGTGACCGCATCCATTTTGGACGGCGCCCTAACAAAGGGAGACCCCAGGGTGCAAGAGCGCGTCCACCACGTAAGTATGGCTGATCCCGCAGGAACTGGGAGACAGAAACCTCTAACAACAGGATTATCACCTGGAATGTCAAGGGACTTAACAGCCCAGTGAAAAGATCCAGAGTCTTTGCCCACCCCTGTACATCTACAGGAGAACAGACTACTGGGCAGCACGGTAGCATTGTGGATAGCACAACTGCTTCACAGCTCCATGTTCCCAGGTTCGATTCCAGCTTGGGTCACTGTCTGTGCGGAGTCTGCATGTCCTCCCCGTGTGTGCGTGGGTTTCCTCCGGGTGCTCCGGTTTCCTCCCACAATCCAAAGATGTGCAGGTTAGGTGGATTGGCCATGATAAATTGCCCTTAGTGTCCAAAATTGCCCTTAGTGTTGGGTGGGGTTGCTGGGTTGTGGGGATAGGGTGGAGGTGTTGACCTTGGGTAGGGTGCTCTTTCCAAGAGCCGGTGCAGACTCGATGGGCCGAATGGCCTCCTTCTTCACTGTAAATTCTATGATAATCTATGGAGCGGTTTGGGCTGGGAACGGGGTTCACCTCATGGGTGAAACCCCTGTACAATGCCCCCAAGGCAAGCATTCGGACCAACACCACCAGCTTTGAATATTTCCAGCTACACAGAGGCACAAGGCAAGGATGCCAATATCCCCACTTCTGTTCGCCCTGGCAATTGAACCCCTGGCAATCGCTTGGCGAGATGCAAAAAGCTGGAAGGGCATACAAAGAGGGGGCAGAGAGCATAAAGTCTCACTCTGTGTGGATGACCTGTTCATCTACTTCTCGGACCCACATAACGGCCTGAAAGCAATCATGCAACTGCTGGAAAGGTTTGGAGCCTTCATCGGGCTACAAATACAATCTGGGCAAGAGCGAGGCTTTCCCGGTGAACCCGAACAGGGAGGGACAGGGCTGGAGGGACTTCAATTCAAACTAGCCCAAAACAAATTCCGCGACCTGGGGATCCAGATAGCCCATGATTGAACATGGATTCATAAGTGGAATCTGACCAGTCTGGCGGAGGAAGTTAAAAAGGACCTACAGAGATGGGATGTGCCACACCCACACGGTCTGGACCTCCCCAGACTTATCGGGTTCTGATCGGCCTTCTTCGAGTCGATGTCCAAGGTTGTGGGAGTGAGGGTGGAGACGTGCTCTAGAGTGGCAGTCTTCGAGGTATCGGACCAGCCAGAACTACATATTGGAGGGGGGCCGAACACAGTGGGCGGGGTTCTCCGCAGCCTCGCACCGAAATCGCGTTTGGCGCGGGGGCGGAGAATCGATGTCCACGCGGAAATCGTGCCTGCCGCTGCTCCTGCGATTCTCCGGTCGCTGGAGAATCGCTCGTGGATTACGCGGCGCAGCTGGGGGGCCATTGACAGAGGCCCCCCCAGCGATTCCCAGGCAAAAGTGACCGAGTTCCCGACGGCGTGGGTCAAACCACGTCTGGCCGGTCGGGAACCTCGGGTGGCGGTTGCGGACTCAATCCGCGGCCGCGCTGGTAGGGGGCGGGGGGGATCAAGTACCGGGGAGGGCCTCAAGGACGGTCAACGGGCGTGTTATATGTAGTGGCATGGGGCCGATCGTTGGGACCTTCTTTCCTCATCCAGGACGGCGGCTGAGTCCGCTATTGCGTTCGGCGCGGCCGCTTGAGGCCACCACCGTGCGCATGCGCAGACTCGGAACCGGAAGTGCGGGGGCCCGTATCCACAGCTGAAGCTGCGAGAAGCACTCCGGGGCCCTGCCAGCCCCTGCAGGTAGGTGAATAACCGCTAATATTTTTAAGGAATCTCCAGAGTAAAACTCCAGCGTTTGTATGCGGGCATGGGGACATAGGCCCATTTTTGGAGAATCCAGCCCCCTAGCTTTTGCTTCCCTAATCTCACACCGGTGAATCCTGCTCGGCTGGTAATCAGCAGCACCACCCACGGCTGCAGACTGTCTGGCACACCTCTCGGAATTCCTCCATCTGGAGAAGATCAAGTAAGCCATGTGAGGGTCGGACGAGGGCTTCCACAAAGTGTGAGACCTGTTCAAGGCCAACAACGACTAGGGAAAGAGAGGGAGGGAAAAAGGAGGGAGGATGACAAGGGAAGACGCACACAAGAGAAAGAGGCGGAGGAAGGGAAGGGGGGAAAGGAACCTAAGGGGGCCACAGAATGCAACACAAGGGGTGAAAGGAGAGATGGGGAGGGACCATGTGGCCCCTCCCAACCAACGAGAATAAACTAAAGACCCTAACAGAAAGAAATGGAGCACAGTGTGTGGCATCACTAGGAGAGACTAACCACCAACAAAGGAAGGAGGGTGAGGTGGAGGGGGAAACCATATATACAAAGCTGTGTAAATAAGAAACAGTTTTATTTGTAAATATCAGTTACTCTGTAAAAACTGGAACGTACCAATTAAAACACCTAAAAAAAAAGATTCATCGATCTCAGGCATGTAGGGGATTGGTAACCAAATGGGTGTACCGGAATTCAAAAAGTCTGAACTCAAATGACCGTAGATCCATTTTAAGCCATTCAAGACTAGTTCAGACCAGGACCAGTTATTTCCAAGTTTTCGACCGGAGTTTTCTGCCCCCCCCCCCCATAATGTGCTTTCTGGTGGCAGAGGTGGCTTGTCATTGGCCACTCTGCCGGTCCTGCAAAAGTCAATGGCTTCTTGAGAGAGTTGAGTAAACATGAGTTGGAGAAATAATGATCTGTTGCTTAGCAACCAGAGGCACCTTCCGAGTAGGAAGGCTTTTTGAGTGTGGTTTTAGCTGGATTCATAATAGATGGGGCTAGGAAGCAAAAGAATGAACAGCTTTCAGCTCTGCTAAAAGCCAGAAAGCCAGACAATCTAATAATGTGCACAAAAACTAACGGACAGTTAGTTCCACAAACTAGGGAATGGAAAAGAAGCTCCAGGAATATTGAAGTAAAAAGGAACAAAGATAAACTGCCTTTCGGATAGGATATTGGTAATGGAATTTATGTCAGACCTGGGAAGAGAAGAGCTGATGAGGTTGGCTACAGACAAGCCACATATCTGAGGCAATCGTAAGGTTTGGTGTTCTTATTTCCAGTTTTTGAAGCAATAGGGGTCCGGGTTTGTGTAGACTTTTGGGTGCATGTTGCAATTCAAGACAAAGGAATTCTCAAAGGAGAGTTGGAAAACCTGGAGGCAGCTCCTTTTTAAAACAGTGGAGTGGAAGCCTTGTATGAAAGGTTAGTTGGAAAACTTGGGAGTGGATTCTTGATGGAAACAGCTGATGGAAAGCATCGTTTGAAAGAAGATTTTAAAGTGTGGAAACACTCATGTGACAATCATCTGGAGACAATTTGAGGAGAAATCTACAAAGGATCAATTGAGTGGCACCTGCCATTTGGTTTCAGTGTGGTGTTAACCCATGAAAACTGTGTACATTTGTGAAGCTAAGGGGGAGTGTTTCATAGGACAAGACCTTCTGGCTGCTCACACCAGCAGGATCTTCTGGTCCCGCCAAAAACACACTCCCACTGCAGATTTCCTGGTGGCGTGGGGTGGATTCAATGGGAAATCCAATTGACAGCGGGAGAGCCAGAAAATCCCACCACAGGTCAATGGCAGGCCGCCTCCTGCCACAGAGGAACATGCTGCAGGAAGGCCAGAGAATTTCAGCCACAATGAAACTTTCCCTGTTTAATAAATGCTTCTTTCATGTTGTTAAAAACTAATTAGCAGTCCTGTTACTCGTTCCTCTACCTTTTGTAAAGTTATGATCTTGGTGCCAGGGTTCCATTGAGTTCCTCGCCGACTGAGGGAAGATCCCGCTGGCGGGCAGGGACAGAAAAGTCCTCTATTTCAATATGGGAAGCAATAAGAGCTGTTCAGCTGTTGTCTGACACTGAGTTTGTCAGTGAGTGTTTTTGTGAAACTAGCTGGGAATACTATCTTTTATGTGCAACATATCAACCTGTGACCGTCAGTCATTTTGAATTTATTTAGTAGCAAGCACTGTATTCAGCTGCACATTCCAGCTGGACAATTTGCCAATCTTGCATCATCTGACCCTTGAAGATGAGAATTAAAATATTTCCAATAGTTGAAAAAAAGAGTTTGAAAAAAGAATTTTGATTTAAAATAACTAAAAATGTGCGTGTTTCAGATATCCCTACATTGCACCCAGCCCTTTAGCATATCATCCAATTTGCTATTATACCATTTCAGGACTTTTGCCTCCATTAGTAGCATTAACCATTACAAATGCTTATCACGGTTGTTATGAATGCAAGGTTTTATAACATGATTATGTTTTGGAACTGCCTCTTTAATTCAATGTATAATGGAGGAACGAAGAGTCATGTGATCCGCTATGATTTCTGCAAGACATGAAGCGGTGGGGGCAGTAGTCCCAGGACTACTGAACTATATGTGCTGTATTTTACACCTGAAAACAAAGGCAAAATTGGTTGGACTGACTGTGGACAGACGTTCGGTCTCTTTTTTTAGTCAGAAAGGGGGTGAATGAGGGTTTAAACTAATGTGGCAAGGGGATGGGAACCAATGCAGGAAGTGGGAGGGAAGTAAAACGGGGACAGAAACAAAAGGCAGTAAGGGGGAAAGTGTAAGACAGAGAAGCCATAGTCAAAAATCAAAAAGGGCCACAGTACAAGGTACAGTGACTGAGGGGAGCTCAGTGAATAAGACCAGTAACACTAAAAGGAATAAAACAGGAAGTAAAAACATAAATGGGAAACGAAGCAGCAGGTTATTACAGGAAGATATGGGTTCAACGATAAGGAAAATTAGGAGAAAAGTTAAAAGGAAAAATAACTTAGGAGAGGTTACTGATAGAGGTGTTAAGCTTCAAAATGGAGGTATAAAAGCCAACATAAGGGTACTTTACCTGAATGGTCGTATTATTCGGAATAAGGTAAATGAGTTGATGGTGCAAATCATCGTGAATGACTAGGATTTAGTGGCCATTACTGAAACATGGTTAAAGGATGGTCACGACTGAGAGTTAAATATCCAAGGGTATTAAACTATTCGGAAAGACAGAGTGGATGGTAAGGGAGGTGGTGTAGCTCTGTTATTTAAGGATGACATCCGGGTAGTAGTGAGGGATGACATCGGTGCTATGGAGGATAAGGTTGAATCCATTTGGGTGGAAATCAGGAATAGTAAGGCGAAAAAGTCACTGATAGGAGTAGTCTATAGGCCACCAAATAGTAACATTACGGCGGGGTGGGCAATAAGCAAAGAAATAACTGATGCATGTAGAAATCGTACTGCAGACATTAAAGTGGGAGACCTGAGCGTTCGGGATCGGAACGAGCAGCAAGGAGAGAGAGACCTCCCCCCACCCCCCCCTTTCCGGTGGTGGCCACGAGGTGAGTGACGGCACAAAAGGTGACTCCCACCCCGACTGGAAACTCCTCTCTCGACTCTTCTGACCTGGTGAGAAGAGGAAAGAGAAGGGGCAGGGAAGCAAACCAAACAAAAACAAAACCGGACAAAGAAACCCAAACATGAAACCTGAGGCAGACCAGACCCGTCGAGATTAGAAGAGCAGGTGAAGGGAGAGCAACCTCAGGGTAAGGAGCAGTAGCGTGGAGAGAGAGAGAGAGAGACAGGTGGCTGGAGGAGGAAAAAATTCCACAGCGAAGGGACGGCGAGATGCAAGGAGCAGCAGCGAAGGAAAAGCACAGGAGCGGCGGACGCGCAGGCAGGCGGGCCCACGAGACGACACAGAGGTTCAGGTGAGCCTGGAAGGGAAAAGGCTGGTGGACCACACAGCGTAGCGGGAGCAGGACGCGGCGACCATCATCAGCCCCGCACAGGGGGAAGCGTGGAGAAGCATGCTAAAAAGGGAGCTAAACGCCATAAAGGAGTTGATCAGGACGGAGCTCCACATGATGATGAAGGAGGTGCTGGCGGAGACAACGGACAAAATGCAGCAGACCATCGAAGGCATGGGAAGGAAGGTGGATGAGCAGGAGAAAACGATTCTGGAGTTGGAGAGGGCCGCCTCGGACCAGAGCGACAGGATTGTAGCTCTGGAAACGGAGGTGAAAAGGTTGGTAACGTCCCAGGGGAGCCTAAGAGGGAAGGTGGAAGACCAGGAAAATAGGTCCAGATGGCAGAATGTTAGAACAGTGGGTCTGCCAGAGGGGATAGTGGGCAGAGACCCAACAGGCTACATCACCCAAATGCTGGGCAAGCTAGTGGGAAGGGAAGGATTTCCAAACCCCCCAGAAAAAGACAGGTCGCTTCGACCCAAGCCCAAAGCCGGGGAGCAGCCCAGAGCAATTATCGCAAAGCTGCACCAGTTCCAAGACCAGGAGGAAATCCTAAAGTGGGCCCGGCAGACGTGATCGAGCACATGGGAAGGGAAGACCATAAGGGTGTATCAGGACATTGGGCCGGACCTGGCCAAAGGAAATGCTGAGTTCAACAGGGCAAAATCAGCACTCTACAAAAGGTGCGATTTAGGATGTTATTCCCGGCCAGACTCTGGGTAACATTTAGGGGGAAGGAACTGTATTTTAACACCCCAGAGGAGGCTGATGAGTTTGTTAGATCGAACAAACTGGGAGAAGAACAGCCGCATCCGCATTGAAAGCCACGGGGACGGAAAAGACCGCAAACAGAGATAATAAGATCATGAACTAGGCACATGTGTTTTGCGTGGGACTATGCTGCCTCGTTTCCAGGCTCGTCTCCGCTCTCAATGCGATGGGGCGAGGGGGGGGGGGGGGAGTGGAGCAAGGGAAGTGAGGGTGAAAAAAGTGGACAGGAGGGTGAGAGAAGGGCAAGTAAGAGGAAGGTTAAACAAGGCCAGAACTGGGCGAATACTGGAAGGAGGGCCACCGTACTCACGAGGAGGGCCAGCATGGGAGGGCAGGAAGGAAGGAGGGCCATGGTGCGCCTCTCAGGGGAGGGGGAGCATCTGGCACAAGGAAGGGGGGGAAAATGGGGCAGAAGGGGGGGTGGAAGAGATAGAGGGACAGGGTTTTGGGGGGGGGGGGGGGAAGATGAGTCGGGGCGAAGAGCGCAGAACAAAAGAGAAGCAAAGAGAAGAGTGAGGTAGAGAAGCAGTTCAGACACAGGCCTCGGCGGGCATGAAGCAGGGCGAGGAGCCAAGATGGCGCCGCAGTCACTCTGGAGGGCTTCAGGGTGAAGGAAGACCCCGGAGTGCAGGGGCGCACCCACGTAGTGTACACATAGCTGGCGACCATGTTGGGTGCCCCCCGGACAAAGGGAAACCCCGGAGTGCTGGGGCCCGATCTCATGGAGAGAGTGGCATCCGTGGCCATTTTGGACAGCCCCTTAACAAAGGGAAACCCCGGAGTGCAGGGGCGGGTCCACCAGGTAAGTATGGGTGATCCCACAGGACCAGGGGGGGTCAGAAATCGCCCACCAGGATTGTTACCAGTGAAAAGATCCAGAGTCTTCGCCCACCTAAGAAGCCTAAAAGCAGACATAATCTACCTACAAGAGACGCACCTGAGGGAGAAGGACTGACTGCTGGCAAGGAAGGGCTGGCTGGAACAGACGTACCACTCTTGCTACAGGACGAGGGCTGGGGGGGGGGGGGGGGGCGCAAGACAGTTATGGACCCAGGGGGACGGTACGTCATGGTCAGCGGTGTCCTGGAAGGGGCACCGGTCGTACTGGTAAATGTGTATGCTCCCAACTGGGAGAACACAGAATTCATAAAGAAGACCATGGCGGAAATCCCCGACCTGGACACACACCAACTGATTATGGAGGGGCGACTTTAACTGCGTGCAGGACCCACTGACTGATCGATCAAACCCCAAAACGGGGAAAAAGACTGCCATGGCTAGCAAACTAGGAGCTTTCATGGAACAGACGGGGGTGGTGGATCAATAGAGGTTCCTGCACCCGGGAGAAAAGGAATTCTCATACTTTTCACAAGTACGCAAGGTATACACCCGTATCGACCTCTTTGCAGTGGGGAAATCGGTGCTTCCAGGGATCACGGGAACGGAATACTCTGCGATCGTTATCTCCGACCATGCTCCACACTATATGGATGTGAGGTTGGAGACAGGCCGGATCCAGCGTCCCACGTGGAGGCTGGACACGGACCTCCTGGCCGACAGGGCCTTCTGCCAAAAAACATTGTGGGCTATAGGCGACTACGTTAGTAACAACCAAAATTGGGAGGTCTCACCCTCCACGTTCTGGGAGGTACGGAAGGCCGTGATTAGAGGAGAGATCATAGCCTACAAGGCAAGCAGAGATAGGGGAGAGAGGGTGGCCAGGCAACAACTGGTGGACTCCATCCTGGAAGTTGGCAGAAAATACTCAAGATTCAAGACCATAGAGCTGCTGGCGGAGAGGAAAAAACTGCAAATGGACTTTATCCTGCTATCAACTAGGAAAGCAGTGTACCAACTCCATCAGACACGGGGGGCCTTCTACGAACACAGAGACAAGGCTGTTCGCCTATTGGCTCATCAGCTGATAAAGCAGGCAGCCATGAGGGAAATAGCGCAGGTTAAGAATAGCAGGGGCAGACTGATAACAGAACCAAAGGAGGTTAATCAGGCATTTGAGACCTTCTACCGGGGACTGTACATCTCCGAACCCCTCCAACAGGGACGCAGGGATGAAACAATTTCTAGACGGACTGAAACCACCAGTTGTGGGGAAGACAGATCGGGGGAGCTGGAAGCACCAATAGACCTGGGAGAAATCATGGAGAGCATCAGCTCCATGCAGGCGGAGAAGGCACCTGGACCTGACGGGTTTCCGGTGGACTTCTACAAAGAATTTGCACTAGCCTTGGCCCCACACCTAAGGGACATGTTCGTGGACTCACTAGTAAAGGGCACCCTGCCCCCCATGCTAGCACA
Source organism: Scyliorhinus torazame (assembly GCF_047496885.1). NCBI lineage: Eukaryota > Metazoa > Chordata > Chondrichthyes > Carcharhiniformes > Scyliorhinidae > Scyliorhinus > Scyliorhinus torazame. The sequence continues at coordinate 158,149,987 of NC_092715.1, forward strand.
GGCCACAATTACACTGATGCCCAAAAAAGGTAAAGACCTGACGGAATGTGGATCATACAGATCCATTTCACTGCTGAACGTGGATGCGAAAACACTCGCAAAGGTCCTGGCCAAAAGGCTGGAGGGCTGTGTACCAGAGGTGATCGCAGAGGACCAAACGGGCTTTGTCAAGGGTCGAACCCCTGGCGATAGCCCTGCGGGACACGAAAAGCTGGAAGGGAATCCGGAGAGGAGACAGAGTTTCACTCTATGCAGATGACCTGCTCCTCTATGTCTCAAAGCCACAGGAGGGGCTGACGGCAATACTGCAAATGCTGAAAGAGTTTGGAACCTTCTCGGGCTACAAACTTAACCTGGACAAAAGCGAGGCATTCCCAGTGACCCCAAAAGTGGAGGGACAGAGCTGGAGGGGCTCCCGTTTAAAACGGCCCAGAACAGATTCCGTTACCTGGGGATCCAGATAGCCAGAGACTAGACACAGATCCACAAGTGGAACCTGACTAGCCTGGTGGAGGAAGTAAGAAAAGACCTTCAAAGGTGGGGCTGAGAATTCCCAAACCGACACTGCAAAGAAGGAAAATCAAAGGCGGCTTGGCCTTACAAAACCTACAATACTACCACTGGGCAGCAACGGCAGAAAGAGTGAGGGAATGGGAACAAGAACCCGGCACAGACTGGGTACAAATGGAGGAGGCATCCTGTAAAGGAACGACTCTCCGGCCATGGTTACAGCCGCACTCCCATTTACTCAACAAGATACACAACGAGCCTAGTGGTAGCGGCCACGTTGAGAACGGGGACCCAGTTGAGACAACACTTCGGGATAACTAAAATGTCCCCGATGGTCCCCATCTGCGGCAATCACAGATTCCCCCCAGCCATGCTAGATAGCACCTTCAAAAGATGGAGGCGGGACGGGGGCACACTGACGGTCGGGGACTTCTACGTAGGGCACAGACTGGCGACACTGGACGAACTGACGAGAAAGTGGAAACTAGCAAAAGGACAGGAATTGAGACACCTCCAAATAAAACACTTCGTCTGCAAAGTGACAGTAGGGTACCCCAGGGTCCCAGAAACCACACTATTGGAGGACCTGATAGGCACAAGCAACGAGAAGGGGGGGGGGGGGCTATATGGGAAAATATATGGACAGCTACTGGACAGAGCTCGAACACCACTGGACGAGACCAGTCAAAAATGGGAGGACGAACTTGGGACAGAGGTAGGATGGGGTCTCTGGAGCAAAGCACTGAGCAGGGCTAACTCCACCTCCTTCTGCGTAAGGCTAAGCCTAATGGTGCACAGAGCTCACCTGACCAGAACTCGAATAAGCAATTTCTTCCCAGAGGTGGAGGACAAATGGGAACGGTGCCAGAGGGGCCCGGCCAACCACACCCACATGTTTTGGGCTTGTTCCAAACTTGCTGGGTTCTGGACAGCCTTCCCCAAGGCAACACTGGCGACACTGTTCCCAAGGCAATGTCCAAGGTTGTGGGGGTGAGGGTGAAGCCATGCCCGAGAGTGTCAATCTTCAGGCTATCGGAGCAGCCAGAGCTACACATGGGGAAGGGGGCCAACGCCCTTGCTTTCGCTTCCCAAATCACACGCCGGAGAATCCTGCTCGGCTGGCGATCGGCAGCACCACCCACAGCTGCAGACTGGCTCGCTGACCTCTCCATCTTCTCCAGGTGGAGAAATTCTAAGTACGCTGTAGCCACCTGGGTTGGCCACTTCCCGACTTTAAAATGGTGACCCGCAAAGACTACAGGGAAATTCAGTCAAGCCAGGAAAAACTAGCAGGTGCAAAGTTTCCTGTGTATTAGAACCTGCAGAAACACAGACAGCACTGAAACAAGCAACCATCTGCATATTAATGAGCGATCCCCGGGAACAATTGGAAACATTTAAGGTAAACAAGGCCAAGCCAGACTCCTCAGCACCAGCAGGAGCCAAGACAAAGGAAGGCCAACGGACACTTAGGAACCGCCCAGCGATCAGGGAACAGCTCCAGTGTTGGAGAAATCGATCCAAGTGATCAGAACGTAGTCCAATCACTTGGAACCAGGTATGGGGTCCGCCCCGAATGGAGCGAAGCCCCTGGGGACTATAAAATAGAGTCCCCAAGTTCAATTTGTCCTTCTTGGCAGGGTAACTCAGCAGCTCGAACCAACCCTTGACAGTGACCTGCCTAGCTGCTACATCAACCAAATAAGTCTCCAGTCAACGCACGCTACGAGATAGGCGCTCCTAGCTACCAGTCCATACCAGCTTTGAATCCTGCAGACTCAGAATCGAACGAAAGGCCATTTGTTCCCCTGACCTGGTGGGCCAGTTCCAAAGCTAAGTATAGGCCTATAGTATAGAGATAGTCTAGAAAGTAGAATTTTATGCATGAGTAGCGATTGACGGTGTATAATAAATGTGTTTTGATTTGAAACTTACTAAATGGTGTATTGAGTTATTGATCAGTACTTGAACCTGAACCTCGTGGCGGTATCATAAAGATACCTGGCGACTCTAGAGCAAAGGTTATAGAAACAGAGCAAATTAAGTAAAGATACAACGGGCAACATTTACTGCTGTGTCTGAGCCAAATTAAGAATCAACCAAAAGTTAGCAACAACGCCATCCGTGGATCGAAGGAAGGCTCTGGATACTTGGAGGCAGTTTGTCGACCTGTTCGAGGCCAGCAATGAGGAGTAAGCCAAGAATAAAAAACCAAGATGGATGAGGAACCAAAGGACTGCTCAACCCGGGGGCTGGGTGGGTTGGGGGGGGGTGAGAGACAGAAGGAAGGTGGGGAAACTACACAAGAGGAGGGGGGGGGCCTTTCCCGGAAAATAAAACAAAAACACAGATGGAGCCCGGGGGGGGGGGGGGGGGGGGGGGGGGGGAAAGAGAGAACTATAAACCGATCCAGAGGGCAGCGGAATGTACATAGTGTCAGCTAAATGAAGGATATAATAAACCTCTCTGAACAATAAAATAAATTAGCACGGGCAAGAAAAATGTAATGTATATATACACAACGGTTTAGAAATATGAGAAATGCCAATAAAAAGATTTTTAAAAATAGAAATAGTACAGCAGTTATCATGGGGGATTTTAATCTCCATGAAGATTGGTTTAACCAGGTCGGTCAAGGCAGCCTTGAGGAGGAGTTCATAGAATGTATCCGCGATAGTTTCCTAGAACAGTATGTAATGGAACGTACGAGGGAACAAGCGGTCCGAGATCTGGTCCTGTGTAATGAGACAGGATTGATTAATGATCTCATAGTTAGGGATCCTCTCGGAAGGAGCGATCACAATATGGTGGAATTTAAAATACAGATGGAGGGTGAGAAGGTAAAATCAAACACTAGTGTTTTGTGTTTAAACAAAGGAGATTACAATGGGACGAGAGAGGAGCTGGCTAAGGTAGACTGGGAGCAAAGACTTTATGGTGAAACAGTTGAGGAACAGTGGAGAACCTTCCAAGCGATTTTTCACAGTGCTCAGTAAAATGTTATACCAACAAAAAGGAAGGACGGTAGAAAGATGGAAAATCGACCATGGATATCTAAGGAAATAAGGGAGAGTATCAAATTGGAGGAAAAAGCATACAAAGTGGCAAAGATTAGTGGGAGACTAGAGGATTGGGAAATCTTTAGGGGGCAACAGAAAGCTACCAGAAAAACTATGAAGAAGAGTAAGATAGATTATGAGTAAACTTGCTCAGAATATAAAAACAGATAGTAAAAGTTTCTACAAATATATAAAGCAGAAAAAAGAGTGGTTAAGGTAAATATTGGTCCTTTCGTGGATAAGAAGGGAGATTTAATAATGGGAGATGAGGAAATGGCTGAGGAACTGAACAGGTTTTTTGGGTGGGTCTTCACAGTGGAAGACACAAATAACATGCCAGTGACTGATGGAAATGAGGCTATGACAGGTGAGGGCCTTAAGACGATTGTTATTACTAAGGTGGTAGTGATGGGCAAGCTAATGGGGCTAAAGGTAGACAAGTCTCCTGGCCCTGATGGAATGCATCCCAGGGTACTAAAAGAGATAGCATGGGAAATTGCAAATGCACTCGTGATAATTTACCAAAATTCACTGGACTCTGGGGAGGTCCCGGCAGATTGGAAAATAACAAACGCGACACTGTTTAAAAAAAAGGAGGTAGGCAAAAAGCGGCTAATAATAGGTAGTAGGGAAGATGCTGGAATCTATCATCAAGGAAGAAGTTGCGAGGCAGCTGGATGGAAATTGTCCCATTGGGCAGACGCAGCATGGGTTCATAAAGGGCAGGTCGTGCCTAACTCATTTAGTGGAATTGTTTGAGGACATTACCAGTGCGGTAGATAACGGGGAGCCAATGGATGTGGTATATCTGGATTTCCAGAAAGCCTTTGACAAGGTGCCACACAAAAGGTTGCTGCACAAGATTATGCTGCATGGCGTTAAGGGTAAAGTAGTAGCATGGATAGAGGATTGTTAATTAATAGAAAGCAAAGAGTGGGGATTAATGGGTGTTTCTCTGGTTGACAATCAGTAGCTAGTGGTGTCCCTCGGGGATCAATGTTGGGCCCACAATTGTTCACAATTTACATAGATGATTTGGAGTTGGGGACCAAATGCAATGTGTCCAAGTTTGCCGATGACACTAAAATGAGTGGTAAAATTTACTAGGTTAATCCCAGAGTTGAGGGGGTTGGATTACAAGGAGAGGTTGAGTAGACTGGAACTGTACTTGTTGGAATTTAGAAGGATGCGGGGGGATCTTATAGAAACAGATAAAATTATGAAGGGAATAGATAGGATTGATGCGGGCAGGTTGTTTCCACTGGCGGGTGAAAGCAGAACTAGGGGGCATAGCCTCAAAATAAGGGCAAGTAGATTTAGGACGGAGTTAGGAGGAACTTCTTCACCTAAAGGGTTGTGAATCTATGGAATTCCCTGCCCATTGAAGCAGTTGAGGCTCCTTCATTAAATGTTTTCAAGATAAAGATAGATAGTTTTTGAAGAATAAAGGAATAAAGAGTTATGATAATCGGGCAGGAAAGTGGAGCTGAGTCCACAAAAGATCAGCCATGATCTCATTGAATGGTGGAGCAGGCTTGAAGGGCCAGGTGGCCTACTCCTGCTCCTAGTTCTTATGTTTCACGAAAGAAAGGCAAAAAGCTGCAGTTGGTGTGGTCAGAGAGAAAGCGGCTGTGAGTTGTTTGCGAGTTACTAGGCTGAGTTCAGGAGGAAGTGCAGATTCTGGTTGAAGAGTAAAGTGGCCAATCCCCCAGGATTGAACTGCTGTCTCCAGAAATTGAAGATCAATCTTCAACACTGTTGTTTGCAGCACTGGAGAAAAATCAGAACCTTAAAAATATTGATTGTTTTTAAGCTTTTTCCCTTTACCAGATATAAAACTACTTGGGGATGGGGGGGGCGTGGCGAGAGAGAGAGAGTCTCTTTAGCGGACCATCAAACATCATCCTATCAGGTAATGAGTCTTTTTGCTTTCCAATTGGCATAGGATGGCAG